>NC_084618.1:25110068-25270068 GCF_033978795.1 Nerophis ophidion | reverse complement strand
TGCCGCCGGCCCGTAAATTACTGTTACTTTTGCAGCAAAAGGAAAGGTATCGACGCGTCGCACGGCGAAGGGCTATAAACGCCGCTCGCATGAAAGAGCCCTTAGATGTTCTGACACGTTCTCCCGGTTGTCCACTTCACGTTCCAATGTGCCGCGTCTGCTGCTTTCACAAACGGCCGTCCAACAGCCGTAAATCTGACCCACAATAGGTCCCTGTCCCGGTACCAGCGCGGTGAGGGGGGACCATCATCAATCTGACACCATATTGACGCGTCACATCCTCCTGGATATAGCTGTCCCCTCCCAATGTTTCATGGAGCGATCGATGCGTGCCGCACCTCACTGACGCGCTCCATGGGATTATTGTGGACATGACCAGCTCGGGGGTGCAATGTTTGCTGGAGTGGACACACACAATGTACCCCACTGGCCATCCTCTAAAGCAGAGTGGCCAAAAATGGGTGTAATTTTTTATTTTTTTTATGGTGCATGGACAATTTTTTTTATAATGTCCACAGAGTTCAGTGAGCAAGTTGTTTGTTGACATTTTGTGATGGTTGGATTTTATTTTATTGTATTTTTTTTTTTGGCGCCATGATTAGGGAAGGTTGTTCGCATTTGGTCACACAAGTACATACAGTACATGTCCTTGTTCAAGGCATATTTAAAGGTCGTTGGCTTAAATCACTCATGTTGCCCACAAGATAGCGACGTAACCGCATCAAAACGGTCAGATTTCCTCTTTTTCCCCCACCGTGATTAGGGAAGGTTGTTCGCATTTTATCACATAAGTAAGTTCAGTACATGCCCTTGTTCAGAGCATATTTAAAGGTCATTGGCTTGAATTACTCATGTTGCCCACAAGATGGCGACATAAATAACAGCATCAAAATGGTCAGACCCATTTATTTTTTGTACCATTATTAGGGAAGGTTGTTCGCATTTGGCCACATAAAGAAATACAGCGCATGCCCTTGTTCAGAGCATATTTAAAGGTTGTTGGCTTGAATTACTCATGTTGCCCACAAGATGGCTACATAAATAACAGCATCAAAATGGTCAGACTTATTTATTTTTTTTGCTACATGATTAGGGAAGGTTGTTCACATTTGGCCACATAAGTGAATACATTGCATGCCTTTGTTCAGAGCATATTCAAAGGTCGTTGGCTTGAATTATTCATTCTGCGGATAAGATGTCGACATAATTAACAGCATCAAAACGGTCATACTTATTTATTTTTTTGTACCATGATTAGGGAAGGTTGTTTGCTTTTGGCCACATAAGGAAATACAGCGCATCACCTTGTTCAGAGTATATTTAAAGGTTGTTGGCTTGAATCACTCATGTTGCCCACAAGATGGCGACATAAATAACAGCATCAAAAGGGTCATACTTTTTTTTGTTTTTTTTTTGCTTCATGATTAGGGAAGGTTGTTCGCATTTGGCCACATAAGTAAGTACAGTACATGCCTTTGTTCAGAGCATATTTGAAGGTTGTTGGCTTGAATTACTCATGTTGCCCACAAGATGGCGACATAAATAACAGCATCAAAACGGTCAGACCTATTTTTGGTTTTGTACCGTGATTAGGGAAGGTTGTTCGCATTTGGCCACATAAGTAAATACAGTGCATGCCCTTGTTCAGAGCATATTTAAAGGTTGTTGGCTTGAATTACTCAGGTTGCCCACAAGATGGCGACATAAATAACAGCATCAAAACGGTCACTTATTTATTTTTTTGTACCATGATTAGGGAAGGTTGTTCGCATTTGGCCACATAAAGGAATTTTTTTATTAATTATCTTTTTATTTAGCCTTTATTTAACCAGGTAATAATCCCATTGAAATCAAACATCTCTTTTCCAAGGGAGACCTGGCCAAGAGGGCAGCAGCAAGGTTACAATAAAAACAGTAAACAACACATAAAACATCACATTTACAACATTAAAACTTGCTCATATGACACATGTGCATACAGACAATGTAAATGCAGCGCATGCCCTTGTTCAGAGCATATTTAAAGGTTGTGCTAGCATCAAAATGGTCGGACCTCCCATTTTTTTTGCACCATGATTAGGGAAGGTTGTTTGCACTTGGGCACATAACACAGTAAAGGACGTTTGCTAGAGTCATTAATGTTGCCCACAAGATGGCGACATAATAACAGCTTTCAAATGGTCGGACTATTGAAATGATTGCAACTTTCCTGTGGGTAATAATTCTTAATAAACTCATGACACCTCGCGGGCCGCATTTGGCCCACGGGGCTGTAGTTTGGACACCGTTGCTCTAATGGTTTACAGTCAGGTCTTTTACATAACATTGAAAGCGTGAAAGAAAAATTTAGACTTACAAACACACAAAATGTCAACGAAAACTGTAATTGGAATTATATGAACACAAAAAAATCTGACTCCTGAATCAATTGCCTTGGGCTGCACATTATAAACGGTATTTGTTGGATATACTAGCAAGTTGGCCAACGACAGTAATGTTACAGTGGCCCTAAATATTAAATACACTAGTTAAATAAAAACCTCTGCCTTGTTTTTAATGAATACTACTACTACTGCGTGACTGTATTTTAATGTTGGTCATTGTAGTGGTACTTGGATAGCCAAGTGTTTTCTGAGGTGGTACTTGGTGAAAATTTTTCGAGAACCACTGATTTATTGCTGTAACACCCGTTGACGACTTGGACTGGGTCGCGGAGCAAATTAATTCAGTAGATTTGATTTTGATTGATAGTTACATCAATTTTAAAACAGATTTGTAAATGTCAATAAAAAAAATAAATGAATAAAATTAAAATAAATGATTGATTTAAATTTTTATTTAAAAAAAAATCTATAAAAACAAAAAACAATATATATAAGTTTTTTTAAACATTGAAATAACATAACGTAAAATAAAAAATAACAAATATATGTCAATTTTAATAAAAATAAAAAAATACCAATACAACCCCAAAAATTTTTGTTATCAATCACAATTATATTTGCACTTAAAGGGGTGCTATTATTGTTATTATTATTATGCAAAACTAACTTTCTGACCTATTTTCTACCTGTCATTGTGTTCTTGGGATCTGCATAAATCCTAGAAATGGTGGTTGGTTCTTATTTTGGCGCTCTTGACGACGGTGCTGTGTTCAGGGAGACTCGTAAACAAAAGTACCTCTTGTCCTTTCTTCATAGTGACTTAATTCCCAGACTCTCGCTTACAAATCCAGCAGCAAACCACATTTCTTTCATATACCATTATCACTGGAGGACGAGAGACGACACCACAAGCAAGAGCAGAAGCCGTGAACAACAAGTGCGGAGTACTTAAGCAGAAACATGTCTGCAAGCGTGCTAACGTGGAGAAAAAACCTGTAGACATGAAGTGAGCAGGTAGACGAATGCGAGTCTCGGGTGAGAATAATACGACTGGACTGAGCGTACACGTCCAAAAACTACAAACTGTGCAATAAATGACTGCATAAGTCAGTAATCGAAGGATTCTATTATCTTTGATATGCTAATGAATAGATGGCGAGATGTACTGCTATCGCAAGAGTTTGCAATATATATCGCTAAACAGATTTTAGACATCCATCCATCCATCCATTTTCTACCGCTTGTCCCTTTTAGGGTTGCGGGGGGTGCTGGAGCCTATCTCAGCTGCATTCGGAAGACGGTGTACACCCGGGACAAGTCGTCACTTCATCACAGGCGTAGCGTAGTAGACCTAAGTATTCATTAAGTACCACCATAATGACAACATTAAAATACAGTAGTGTAATAGACCCAAGTATTCATTAAGTACCACCATAATGACAACATTGAGATACAGTAGTGAAGTAGACCTAAGTATTCATTAGGTACCACCATAGTGAAATTAAAATACATTTGTGTAATAGACCTAAGTATTCATTAGGTACCACCATAGTGACAACGTTAAAATAGAGTAGTGTAGTAGACCTAAGTATTCATTAAGTACCACCATAATGACATTAAAATACAGTAGTGTAATAGACCTAAGTATTCATTAGGTACTACCATAGTGACAACATTAAAATACAGTAGTGTAGTAGAACTAAGTATTCATTAAGTACCACCATAATGACATTAAAATACAGTAGCATAGTAGTCTAAGTATTCATTAAGTACCACCATAATGACAACATTAAAATACAGTAGTGAAGGAAGCCTAAGTATTCATTAAGTACTACCATCGGGACAAGATTAAAATACAGTAGTGTAGTAGAACTAAGTATTCATTAAGTACCACCATAATGACATTAAAATACAGTAGTATAGTAGACCTAAGTATTCATTAAGTACCACCATAATGATAACAATAAAATACAGTAGAGTAGTAGACCTAAGTATTAATTAAGTACCACCATAATGACAACAATAAAATACAGTAGCGAAGAAAGCCTAAGCATTCATTAAGTACCACCATAGTGACAACATTAAAACACAGTAGTATAGTAGACCTAAGCATTCATTAAGTACCACCATAATACAGTTATATATTTGCATCTGTATTTTGTGTTACTTTGTCTCATTTTAGACAATTATATTAAATAGTTGTGTTTGTCTGTATTTTGTGTTACTTTGTCTCACTTTAGACAATTATATTAAATAGTTGTGTTTGTCTGTATTTTGTCTTACTTTGTCTCATTTTAGACCACTAATTGGACAACACCATTTTTTTTTTTTAAATGTTATACAATCTTTTTAATACATTGAATTGCATTTTTAACTGTCTTCGCATTTGCAAACTGAAAGTCGCTAATTTAAGGATCAAATAGTTTGAGTGGGTTATTCTTTGCCGTGGCGCCATCTTGTGGACGAGTTTTCTCATTGCAGGTGCTGCCGTGCTCTTCTGTTTGAAGCTTTGAACCGGAAGTTCTGTCTTCTAGCTGTCCATAGCGTTTCTACTTGCATGGGATTTTCATTTGTCACTGCAAGCAACGTTTGTACGTTTTACAATACAACTAAAACAATTCGTACTTACTAAAGCGTCCCACGTGTGATGTCTGTCCGAGTATTTTCATGCATTTTTGTACGTGCTATCGTAATGTAATAAAGCTGGCGTCGTTAACATTAGCTAATATGCTAATACGTTTATGAGTGTCTGTGTTAGTATCATTAACTTAGAAAGGTATTATTTTTGTATTGTTTCAGTTTTACAGATTCCTTAGTAAATTCACTAAAACATCACCGTAGAGTTATTAAGTTTGTTTAGCTGGTTGGAGACTCGCTTGCGCAGCTAGTGGGTCCATGACGACGACTTCTGTTTTGTTTGATCAGCCGTTTTACTGCCGTGTTACAGACACTGTTTGGAAACAATTCAGGTATGAAAATAATATTTTTTTTGTAATATTTCTGTATAAATAACTCATTTCACAACGTATATATATGCGGCTTATAGTCCGGTGCGGCTAATATACGGAAAATAGGGTATTTTATTTCTGTGTTCCACATAAAAATGACAAAGTACAAATAATTTGGTGGCGATTGAGCATCTTTCAAGCTCGGCCCGCATCCATCTCATCTTCATGATGGAGCTCTCTAATGCTCCATGACACGTGTGACCCGCACTCTTCCTCCTCTCTGTCCTCAAGATGATTTATCTCCGCTTTATCTTTATCAAGTCATCTATCAGTTCTCTGCCGAGGGACGGGGTTGGGGGGGGGCCAAGGATCGATGTGCGGCCCCCACCAACCCGTGTCAGCAGGTCAACGTACTCATGTGCAGTGTGTGTGTGTTATGTAGGACATACTTGGCAGGCAAACAAACAGTTTAAATGTTCCAACTAAAACATCCACATACACAACTCTCCCGACTGCTCTTGAATGCATCACTCGGTGAAGTCCGATGTAAATCTCGTCATCACTTCTAGTTTATGATTATTCCAGTAAGGATAATAACACACGGCTGACCACCCCCTCAACTCGTTATTAAAGTGCAGCTGTACTCCCTGCTGGGAGATGTTCAACACAATAAAGCAGCAGGTCAGACCTTCTGTTTATCACTACTATGAGCTACGTCATGTTACAAAAACAATACCCTGGCCAGTAATGCATCAGTGGTGCAGCCTAGTATAACATACATCATCTTTTTTTTTTTTACACAATAAAATAGCAATGTAACGATAAACGGTAATAACCCCCGTAAAACTCCCAACGGTCAAAGTTACCTACATTAAAATTATTCAATAACAACACATTGATAAAACAATGGACCGACTAATGTTTTTTATGGATAGCAAGCTTAAATGCTAACATGAAAACAAAAGGCATGAACGTCTTTCTCCTTTAAGTAACATTGTACAAACATAACATATATACATATGACACACACACACACACACACACACACACACACACACACACACACATATATATATATATGTATAAATAAACATATTGATATACATATATACATGCTCATATATACTATTATACATACACATATATATATACACACACACACACACACACATATATATATACACATACACACGTGTGTATATATATATATATATATATATATACATGCACACATACATATATAATTTATATGAATATATACATATAAACACATAAATACACATATTGATATACATATTCATATATACTAGTATACATACATGTATACATACATGTATATATATACATACATACACATACATATACACACATATATATCCATAAATACATATATCATTTACATTTTTTTTCTTCCAAGTAATCAGTCCAACAAAATAATAAACCATGATACAATAATAATACAATATTTAAATTAAAAACAAAATATAAATACCATTATTGCCGATATTTTAGAATAATTCTTACAAATTCAGTGATGTAAATTTAAATGATTTTGATCCGTATATTTTCTTGCAATGGCTGTGAGTGATTGTTTTGTTCCTAAAAAGACTAACCTAAAAAACATAAATAAAATCTATTTGTAATAACAAGTAAGTCTTTTGAATGACTCTTTTAAAGTTTTAAAAGAAAAACAATAAAAGAAAGAAGAAAAAGAACACGAAAATAAAAAAGATAGACAAAAAGAACAGAGCTGAACAAAAAAAGAAAAAGCTAAAAAAGTTAAAGAAACAGAGGCAATAAAAAGGAACGATACAAAAAGAAAAAGAAAGGAAGAAAAAACAAAAGAAGAAAGGAGAAACACTAGGTAGAAGGAAGGAGAAGAAGAAGAAATAAATAAAAAAGAAGATGGAAGTAGAAGGAAGAAGAAGAAATGAGAAGAAAGAAGGAAGGAAGAAGAAAAAGGAGGAGAAGGAAGTACAAAATGACAAGAAGGAAGAAGGAAAAGAAGAAAAAAAAGAATAAAGAAGAAACAAAAAGAAAAAAGAGAAGAAAAAAGAGAAAACAATGAAGAAAAAGTAAAAGGAGAAAAAGAAAAAAGAGAAGATGAAAGAAGAAGTAAAAGGAGAAGTATAAACGAGAAGAAGAAGACCAAATAAGGACCAAGCAGCCAGTCTTTTGAAGGACTCTTAAATTTGAAAGAGACGCAGGTGTGTTCAACAGGAAGTGAACCTGCGTGATGTCACAAACAGGAAGTCGAGCAAAGTCAACACGCAATTTGCATTTATTAAAAAAAAAAAAAACCTTTCTAAAACTTTTACAAATTGGGGTGAAAAATGGAAGACAAACATACTTAGACACACAAATAAAAAAATAATATGGCTCTCATGAAGCCAGAACAATATTTCATGTTTGCTCTGCCAAGAAAACATCCAATGTGAATTTATTTGACTTAATCGAACAAACTTGGTTGGAATATTTTAGTACTTTTTGAGCACCTTCAATCATGACAACTGATCATTTTGGTCACAACAACCGTGACGTGGACTTTTGATATCGTCACATCCCTACAATAAAACAGCAGGAATAAGAACGAGCCTCTCCTAGCTGGCCTCTCACAACCAGCCCATTCATAAAACTGCTGCCTGTGTGTGTGTGTGTGTGTGTGTGTGTGTGTGTGTGTGTGTGTGTGTGTGTGTGTGTCCGTCCGTGTGTGTGTGTGTGTGTGTGTGGACTATAGAAAACTGCAACGTGCCAGAGAGGCGTCACCCTTCCAGAGCCAGCGTTTGCGTCTGGCAGGCACCTGGCTGTTTCTGCCGTTGCATAGCAGCTGTATTTTGGAAAAGAAGAAGTGGAAGAAGAGCGAGCTGCATTTTTCTCCAGAGGAGTAGGAGGAGAAAGGAGAGCAGATCCAGTTGGGATGAGGGCCGGACGATCAGATTTTGATTTCGGCTTCTCACGATCATAAAAATATCAGCAAGGAAAAAAAAAAAAAAAAAAAAAAGATAATTGGGCCGCGCGATGTGCATGCAAATTCCTAAGCTTGTAACGGAGAACAGGATGAGTGAGAGAAGGACCACGTCTCCTAGAAGTCTGGGGTCTTACCACAGCGCTAGTTTGCCTAATCGATACCGAGACAAGTCCCGAACTGAACAATGTGGAGACACCCACTTCAAAGTAGGACGCTAAAGCCAGCAAGAACAATTAGAGATGTCCGATAATGGCTTTTTTGCCGATTCTTTCGATATTGTCCAACTCTTAATTACCGATTCCGCTATCAACCGATACCGATATATCCATTCGTGGAATTAACACGTTATTAGGCCTAATTTGGTTGTGATGCCCCGCTGGATGCATTAAACAATGTAACAAGGTTTTCCAAAATAAATCAACTCAAGTTATGGGGAAAAAAATGCCAACATGGCACTGCCATATTTATTATTGAAGTCACAAAGTGCATTATATTTTTTAACATTCCTCAAAACAGAAGCTTGGAATTTGGGACATGCTCTCCCTGAGAGAACATGAGAAGGTTGAGGTGGGCGGGGCGCAGGTTTTTGTATATTATAGCGTTTCGCAAGAGTTAGTGTTGCAAAGGGCTTTGGGTATTTGTTCCGTTGCGTTTATGTTGTGTTACGGTGCGTTTATGTTGTGTTACGGTGCGGATGTCCCCCCGAAATGTGTTTGTCATTCTTGTTTGGTGTGGGTTCACAGCGTGGCGCATATTTGTAACAGTGTTAAAGTTGTTTATACGGCCACCCTCAGTGTGACCTGTATGGCTGTTGACCAAGTTGACCTCTTTTTATGCACAGCATAGGACACATAGCAAGAGTGGTCTTCAGGTCCTGTTGATCAGGGGCAGTAGCTCCACAGCCACAGATCCACTATTGACCACTAATATCACAGTCAAAATGAAAGGTTGTTCCCATGGGCACCAAAAACTGTTAATAATGTTTAGACAAAAGTGTATATTATATATACTATTATATATATAGTATTTATATAGGTGTGTGTGTGTGTGTGTGTATATATGATGGATATGTGTGTATTTTGGGTATATGCATGTGTGTATATGTATTTATTGTATGTATGTATATGTGTTGGATCCATTATGGATTGAACTTTCACAGTATCATGTTAGACCCGCTCGACATCCATTGCTTTCCTCCTCTCCAAGGTTCTCATAGTCATCATTGTCACCGACGTCCCACTGGGTGTGAGTTTTCCTTGCCCTTATGTGGGCCTACCGAGGATGTTGTAGTGGTTTGTGCAGCCCTTTGAGACACTCGTGATTTAGGGCTATATAAGTAAACATTGATTGATGATTGATTGATATATATGCATATATATAAATTGTATATATGTGTATGTATATATGTATATATGTAAGTGTGTGTGAATTTAAATGTATTATAATGTATATAGATAATATATAGCATCTACGCAGCAACCACTGAATTGAATTATATTTGTAGCTGAGATAGGCGCCAGCGCCCCCCGCAACCCCGAAAGGGAATAAGCGGTAGAAAATGGATGGATGGATATATATATTATTGTATTATATATTGTATATATGTATTGTATATGTATAGGGGTGGGACCTAATAAATTTACTTCTTCCCACTCCCTTTTGAGCCAATCTTGACATCTACAAAGGATTAGTCACATATAATGTTTTCAATGTAGGTGTAAAAATAATGTATATATATATATTTATTTTGTATTTTATGTCATTCTTTTGTTTTGTTTGCATGGCTCAAAATAAACCATTCATTCATTCATTCATTTATTCATTCGTGTGTGGGTGTGAAAAGCCGTAGATATTATGTGATTGGACCGGCACGCAAAGGCAGTGCCTTTAAGGTTTATTGGTGCTCTGTACTTCTTCCTACGTCCGTGTACCACTCCGTACAGCGACGTTCTAATAAGTCATGAATTTTACTTTTTGTAACCGATACCGAAAATTTCCGATATTAAGCATTTATTGGCCGATAATATTGGCAGTCCGATATTGTCAGACACCTCTGAGAACAATCCGAACACTTCTGGGAATCCAAACTGGAACTCAACAGTTCTAATTTTCAGTACTTGCGTGTGTGTTCAAGTGGTAATAAACGGTAAGTTGTTTAAAACTAAATATTTTCATATAACAGTGAACTGTCAGCTAATTAAGGATGGGTAGCGAATCCGGTACTTTTATGGCACAGACGAATATCGCTTACCGGGGGCACTGATTCACATAAAATTGTAACAGTACCATGTTACGGTACCAGTTGGGACTTGCCGATAATTCTAGCAGCACTGAGAGTAGACTCAGCCAAACTAACTCGAGGTAATGTTGCAATTTTCAACGTCAAAAAAGAAATGGACTTAAAATCGCTCAAAGTAAAGCCCCACTTTTCCCAAAATTGTGCTAGCTTGATGCTAAAATACATTGGCTTTGCCAATGACATACTGATTATCATTGCCGATGTTGCATGGCAATTTCAACACCTCCAAATGTGTTATTGAAAACTACAACTAACATGCACGTTATAATCAAACAGCTGCTGCGTAAAAGGTACAACACTTACAGTATTAACACTTTCTAGGGCGCAACAAAAGACTGAACTGGATGACCAACACATTACAAACTACACGCTACTGCCATCTAATGTCGTCGACTTGCAAATGTAATTGAGACCCAGACCCAGAAGACATCTCATCTTGTGTGGTTGTGAACGACATCATGGATGTAACATCGACGTACTTGATAGCCTCTCTTCTTTTTTTCCCAAGTCGTCTCCTATCTCGTCAAACTCAAAAACAGCGCAGATGAAATAAAGGTTTCTAAAAAGTATCTTACACCAGTGTTTTTCAACCACTGGTGTGCCGTGGCATATTGTTTGGTGTGCAGTGGGAGATTAGGTGGTCCCACCTAATTTAGTTAAAAATATTTTTTTGCAAACCAGTAATTATAGTCCGCAAATGTGTCGTTGTTGAGTGTCGGTGCTGTATAGAGCTCGGCAGAGTAACCGTGTACTACTCTTCCATATCAGTAGGTGGCAGCAGGTAGCTAATTGCTTTGTAGATGTCGGGAATGACAGTTTGCAGGTAAAAAGGTATCTAACGCTTAAACCAAAAATAAACAAAAGGCGAGTGCCGCTAAGAAAAGGCATCAAAGCTTAGGGATGGTTATGCAAAACTAAGCTAAAACTGAACTGACTGCAAAGTAACCTACTCCGTGGCCTAATAGTTACAGTGTCCACCCTGAGATCTGTAGGTTGTGAGTTCAAACCCCGGCCGAGTCATACGAAAGACTATAAAAATGGGACCCATTGCCTCCCTTCTTGGCACTCAGCATCCCGGGCGCGGCACAGGTGCTGCCCACTGCTCCCCTCACTTCCCAGGGGGTGATCAATGGGATGGGTCAAATGTAGAGGACAAATTTCACCACACTTTGTGTGTGTGTGACAATCATTGGTACTTTATCCATCCATCCATCCATCCATCCATCCATCCATCCATCATCTTCCGCTTATCCGAGGTCGGGTCGCGGGGGCAGCAGCCTAAGCAGGGAAGCCCAGACTTCCCTCTCTCCAGCCACTTCGTCTAGCTCTTCCCGGTACTTTAACTTAACCAAAAACAGAATACTGGACGACAGCAAAGACTTACAGCGTGTGGAGCAGATGGCGTCCACAAAGTACATCCGTACACGACATGACAATCAACACCAAAATAGGAGCGCAAGACAAGAACTACCACTATACACACAGGAAAACACCCCAAAACTCCAAATAAGTCACGTTTTGATGTGACAAGTCATGACAGTACACCTACTTTGAGACAAGAGCTATAGCGATGCATTGGTTATGGTTTAAAGTCATATCCAACAATTGCAAGAACAACTTTTTACTGTTAATATCGGCTGCTGAGTTTTTTTTGTTATGTTTTGGCTTTACAATAAATAGTCCTTTTCATAAAGAAGTGAAGTGAATTATATTTATATAGCGCTTTTCTCTAGTGACTCAAAGCGCTTTTGCATAGTGAAACCCAATATCTAAGTGCCGTTTAAACCAATGTGGGTGGCACTGGGGAGCAAGGTAGGTAAAGTCTCTTGCCTAAGGACACAACGGCAGTGACTAGGATGGCGGAAGAGGGGATCGAACCCGGAACCCTCAAGTTACAGGCACCGCCATTCTACCAAACAAGCTATACCGGAATTGATAGTGATTAATATTTTTGCCAGATTCGTCGTAATTACCACAAGCTGACATGATTGTCATTAATCAATTATGAAAATTATGAACTTTGAAATTATGAAACAAATTCCACATGTTACCATGTGGAATTTCACTTCCCTTTGCTTTGACGCACTGCCTTCAGAAGTGTAGGGGCGGGCACCGTTCACAATTGAACCGATACCGGTACTCAGCAGTACCAATATTTAATTGATTTATTGTTTGTGACAGTAAAATAATTTTTATTGCAAAATTTTATAAAACGAGCCGATTATGATATCTTGTTTTATTATCACATTTCTGGGTCTCAATTAAATTTACACGTTCACAGCGTTAGATGGCAGTAGTGTGTAGTTTGGGATGTGTTGGTCATTCAGTTCAGTCTTTTGTTGCGCCCTAAAAAGTGTTAATACTGTAAGTATTGTACCTTTTACGCAGCAGCTGTTTGATTGTACAGTAGTGTGCATCTTAAATGTAGTTTTTATTAACACATTCGGAGGTTTTGAAATCGCCATGTAAAATCGCTAATGCTAATCAGAAGCATGTCAATGGCAAACCCAATGAGTGATTGACCCATCAGAATTAACCGATGAGCTAAAAAAAAAAAAAAAAAAGCTGCCATCTCGCAGGTTTTGAATAAATGCTAAACTGCAAATGATCAAGAAATACCGAGATGTTTATTAGTGTAGGAGTGTATTTTCATTCAAAGTTCCTTCTTTTACAAGCTCAGAGGCGCTCCACGTGTGCGCTTCCGCTCGTCTTATTCATGACTTCCTCTCCTCCTTTCACTCCCCTCGCTCCTTGCCCTCCCTCGTCTTCAGCGCCACTCGCTGCCTGAAAAGAAGTGCAGCGGTGTTCTATGGCCACAACTTCCTAGGTAATTACTGCGAGGCACAAAACCAAACAATCGTCCCATACAGCCCAGAAATCACTGGATTACTTCACATCTTGGAACGCTCAGTGTGTGTGTGTGTGTGTGTGTGTGTGTGTGTGTGTGTGTGTGTGTGTGTGCAGAGAGAACCCAACTGGAGCTAGTACATGCGAGTACACACACACACACACACGCACAAACACACAAGCACACACACACACAGGAAGGGAGGGAGGACTTTTGAGTATCCACTTGGAAAGGAGGAGGAGGATTTTTGCATCACTGTAAGCTTTTTTTTCCTTTTTTTTTTTATGAATGAAGAGCGAAAGAGTGAGCGGCCAAGAGGCACACTTCCTCTTACGCAAGCAAAGAAGAAAATATATGAATGGCTGGCGTCGCTGCAGCCACGGCGAGTGTAAACGAAGGAGAAACAGAACAAGGTTTAAAAAAGAAAGAAGGAAAAACAATACAACAAAAGAAGTAAAAAGGACAAGAACAAGAAAATAAAAAAAATAAGAAAAAAGAAAGAGGAAAAGAACAGAGCTGAACAAAACAAGAAAAAGCTGAAAAAGTAAAAGAAAAAGAAGAAACAGAAAGGAACAATACCAAATGAAGAAAAAGAAAGAAGGAAGGAAAAACAAAGATGGATGAATAATAAAGGAAAAGAAGAAGAAAAGGGAGAAGAAGAAAGAAAGAACAAAAATTAGAAAATTAAAGAAAAAAAAGAAGATGAAGAGGAAGTAAGAAAAGAAGAGGAACGAAGGAAGAAGAGGAAGAAATACATGAGAAGAAGGAAGGAAAGGAAGAAAGAAAAAGGAAAAGAAAGAACAAAAAAGTAAAAGGAGAAGAACAAAGAAGATGAAAGAAGAAGGAAGGAAGAAGAAGGAAAAGTAGAAACGAGAAGAAGAAGAAAGAAGGAAGAAAAATGGGAAAAAGTAGGAAAGAGAACACAAAGAAGAGAAAAAAATAAGGAAGAATATCAAAGAAGGAAGAATAAGAAAACGGGAGAAGAAGTACAAAAAAGAAAAGGAAAAGACAAAAGAAGGAAGAAGGAAAAGAATAAGAAGTAAGGAGGAAGAACAGAAGAAAGAAGAAGGGAAGTAGAAGAAAAAAGAGAGAAGAAGAAGAAAAAGAAGAAAAACAATGAAAGAAGGAAGAGGGAAGAGTCAAGAGGAAGAAGAAAAAAGAAGAAGGAAGAAGAAAAAATAAGGAAAAAGGAAGAAGAAAAAGAATAAAGAAGGAGAAGAAGAAGAAGAAAAAAGGAGGAAGAGGAAAGAAGTAGAAAGAAGGAGAAGAAAAAGAATAAAGAAGGAAGAGGGAAGAAAAAAGAAGTATGCTCACAGCTCCAGTCAGCTGCAAGTTAAAGGCAGCAACATGGCTGTTTCAGTTACGGATTTATGTGATTTCTGATCGTTTTTGAGGGCACCAAAAGACAGTGTGTATAGCTTTTCGTTGTTGTTTTGCCTGGTTAATAAAGAGTTGATCCATCACTTATTCGTCCTGTGTGTTAGTACAGTAAAGCACTTTTTATCCTGTTCAGACTGGTATTAAGCTACAGACTCTTCTCCAGGCTGGAACCAATTATTCATATTCACGTTATTCCTTATGGGGACGTTTTCTTTGATCAAGGACCAATGAAGTTTGTAAATGGAGGTCCCAATGTAGTTGTCTTGCACACACTGCAAAGGAGGGAGGGACACACCGTTCCAATAATGACACCACTACACTGTCCATTTCACACGTTCAAAGACATTTTCTCAACATGTTACCATGTGGAATTTCACTTCCCTTCGCTTTGACGCACTGCCTTCAGAAGTGTAGGGACGGGCACCCTTCACATTTGAACCGTACAGTACCAATTTTTAATTGATTTATTGTTTGTGATAGTGGAAAAAAATTTAATTGCAAAATTTTAAAAACGAGCTGATTATGATAACTGCTGTCTGGTTGATACATCTTGTTTTGTTATCACATTTCTGGGTCTCAATTACATTTGCACTTCCACGACGTTAAATGGCAGTAGTGTGTAGTTTGGCATGTGTTGGTCATTCACTTCAGTCTTTTGTTGCGCCCTAAAAAGTGTTAATACTGTAAGTATTGTCCCTTTTACGTAGCATGCATCTTAGTTGTAGTTTTCATGAACACATTTGGAGGTTTTGAAATCGCCATGTAAAATCGCAAATGCTAATCAGTAGCATGTCAATGGCAAACCCAGTGTATTTTAGCATCAAGCTAGCACATTTTGGAAAAAGTGGAGTTTTACTTTACTTGGGAGTGTTTTTTGAGTCAATTTCTTTGTTGGCATTACCTCGAGGTAGTTTGGCTCAGTCCGCTCCCAGTGCTGCTGGAGTGATCACCAAGTGCCGAAGAGCAAGCGTAACATGGCACAGTTGGGTTTTAGTTGAATCAGTGCACTGTCGGACATGTGGGACTCAGCCGGTGCCAAAAAAAAAAGTACCGGGTTCGGTACCCATCCCGACAGAAAAGGCTTCATTGGTTGAATGTAAAGTTGCCACCATGGATGCCACTGGTTCTTAAAGCCACAACAAGTACAGAGCGCGGACAGAGCGCTGCTGTTATAGCCAGGAGCAGGATCCATTCAACAGATGTGCAGGTATTGCGCAATCCCCCATTGGCGCCCCTTCTTCCCCTCCTTAATGTGACATTCCAGCATGTTCTAAGTGTCTGCACCACTTCTCCTGCAAGGCCACGCCCACGCAGGTACAGGCAGGCAGTAAACAACTGCAGTATTATCATTACTATTATGTTATTATTATTACTACTACTATTATTGTTAATAGTGTTACTATTATTATTATTATTATTACTATTATTATCATCATTACTATTACTATTATCAGATTATAATTAATACTATAATTATTATTTTTTTATTATTACTACTGTTATTGTTAATAGTATTATAACTGTTATTATCAGCTTATCATTAATACTATAATTTTATTATTACTATTATTATTACTGCTATTATTATCATAATTACAATTACTATTATTACTATTATCAGATTATCATTAATACTTAAATTATTATTATTGTTATTATTATTATTACTACTATTATTATTACTATTATTATTACAATTAAAAATTAAAATTACTATTATTACTATTTTGTTATTATTACTATTATTGTCATTACTAGTATTACTGTTATTACTATTATCATTATTAGATTATCATTACTTATACTATTACTAATAATATTATTATTATGCTGAATTTCCCCCAGGGATCAATAAAGTACTTTCTATTCTATTCTATTATTTTGTAATTATCATTACTAATAATTGTATTATTTCTATTATTATTATTAATATTATTACTATTATCTATTATTACTATTGTCATTAAAACTATAGTTATTATTGTTATTATTATTACTATTATTATTATCATCATTAAAATTATGATTATTATTGCTATTATCAGATTATCATTAATGCTATAATTATTATTATCATTATTACAATTACTATTATTATTACTATTATCAGATTATCATTAATACTATAGTTATTATTGTTATTATTATTACCATTATTATTATTATTACTACTATTATTACAATTACAATTTACAATTACTATCATTACTATTTTGTTATTACTGTTATTACTATTGTTATTATTATTACTGGTATTACTTTGATCAAATAGATTATCATTACGTACAGTATTGTTAAAAATATAACTATTACTATTTTTGTAATATTATTACTAATTTTATTCGTGTAATTATCATTACTAATATTATTATTTCTATTATTATTATTACTATTAATATTACAATTATTATTATTATCATCATTATTATTATTATTACTACTACTATTGTTATTATTATCATTATTATATTATCATGACTTTTATTATTATTATCCTTGTTATTGCATAATCCTCAATGATAGTGGACATGAGAGGCTGGTTTCCATCACAGCGATGCAGTTCTGTTTCTCCCATATATTCATTTATTTGTGGCGTCATAGCACTAAGACATCTGGAGCGCTACAAATAGATATGGACGTAGCAGTTTACCCCCGCTCATAAACACATTATAATGGGACTGTCTGTGAATGGAGCAAGTCCCAACACGTTGCTTCATAACAACATTTAGACCCCTTCAGATTATTAATTGGTACCATTCACATTCGAACCGATACGGTACCAATTACCCGGTATCTGGGAATCAAAACAACAGTTGTAATTTTCAGTACTTGTGTATGTGTCTTCTTGTGGTAAAAAAACCATAAGTTGTTTAACAATAAATAAATAATTGTATGTAACATTAAACAGTCAGCTGATTAAGGATTGGCACCGACTGAATATTGCTGATACTACCGGGCACTGATTCACGTAAAATTGTAATGGTAATGGTACCAAGTTACGGTACCAGCCGGGACTTGGCGATCTCTCCAGCAGCACTGAGAGCGGAATCAGCCTTGCTACCTCGAAGTAATGTTGCAATTTTCAATGCCAACAAAGAAATTGACTTACAATGGAGCGTTTTCTTGACACTTTTATGTTAAAATACTGAACAGATGTTTGCTATATCCCAATAAACATCTATTCAGTATTTTAACATAAAAAAGTGTTTGATTGTGAGGCATTAAAAGCCACAAAATGCAACGGGTCCATCAGACCCACAAAGGCGGGCTGAGTAACAACAATATGAACGTTAAACGGAACATTTCTCTGCCAGTTTCTGCATCCCACAGGGATTCTTCTTTTGTGTTTCTGCAACTGCGGTTCCCACACAAGGTTGCAATATTGTTTGTCAACACAGTCTGCTCTCATTTTCTCACACATTTGACCCTGATGTTCTGTGTACCTACACTCTGTCCTCCTCCTCCTGTCTGTCTGTGTGTGTGTGTGTGTGTGTGTGTGTGTGTGTGTGTGTGTGTGTGTGTGTGTGTGCGTGCGTGCGGTACACAGAACATCAATTTCCATACTTCTATTAGCCCCGGGTCCAGTGAACCCGGACATCTTATAAGTAATAGAAATGTGTAGGGGGGGGGGGTGTATGGTGTGTGGTCATTAAATGTGTATTCTGATATATGTTCTTCACCGAAAATGAGCCAAAGTCAGTGAGTCTCAGTTTGAAAAATTAATTAATTGTATCATTTTTCTTTTAATAAAAAATGAAAACAGGTTCCACAGACCTGAACACCACACAAGCATTCCGGAATTCTTCCCTGGTATAAGAACTGATGAAATATATACAAGTTTCATTTTGACAATGGCGGCAGATTACGCATGGCCGGAAACCAACATTGAATGACCGTGACCTTCGATCCCTCAGACGGCACGGTATCAAAAACCGACATCAATCTCTAAAGGATATCACCACATGGTCTCAGGAACATTTCAGAAAACCACTGTCCGCAAATACTGTTCGTCGCTACATCTGTAAGTGCAAGTTAAAGCTCTACTATGCAAAGCGAAAGCCATTTATTAACAACACTCAGAAACTCCGCCGGCTTCTCTGGGCCCAAGATCATCTAAGATGGACTGATGCAAAGTGGAAAAGTGTTCTGTGGTCTGGCGAGTCCACATTTCAAAACGTTTTTGGAAATATTCGACATCGTGTCATCGGGACCAAAAGGGGCGCGAACCATCCAGACTGTTATTGACGCAAAGTTCAAAAGCCAGCATTTGTGATGGTATGGGGGTGCATTAGTGCCCAAGGCATGGGTAACTTACACATCTGTGAAGGTACCATTAATGCTGAAAGGTACATTCAGGATTTGGAACAACATATGCTGCCATATAAGCGCAGTCTTTTTCATGGACGCCCCTGCTTATTTCAGCAAGACAATGCCAAGCCACATTCAGCACATTTAACAACAGCGTGGCTTCGTAAAAAAAAAGAGTGCAGGTACTTTCCTGGCCCGCCTGCAGTCCAGACCTGTCTCCCATTGAAAATGTGTGGCGCATTATGAAGTGTAAAATACGACAGCGGAGACCCCGGACTGTTGAACAACTGAAGCTCTTCATAAAACAAGAATGGGAAAGAATTCCACTTTCAAAGCTTCAACAATTAGTTTCCTCAGTTCCCAAACGTTTATTGAGTATTGTTAATATAAATGGTGATGTAACACAGTGGTGAACATGCCTTTTCCCAACTACTTTGGCACGTGTTGCAGCCCTGAAATTTTAAGTTAATTATTATTTGCAAAAAAAAATAAAGTTTATGAGTTTGAACATCAAATATCTTGTCTTTGTAGTGCATTCAATTGAATATGGGTTGAAAATTATTTGCAAATCATTGTATTCCCTTTATATTTAAATCCAACACATTTTCCCAACTTTGTATATTGTTGGTTTTGCAAATTAAAAATATCAAAACGGCCCCTGCATGTGTTGATTGGTCAGTGTGCGGCCCTCGGTGCAATAAGTCGTGACTCCCCCGGTCTAAGA
The DNA here is from genome assembly GCF_033978795.1 of Nerophis ophidion. Classification (NCBI taxonomy): domain Eukaryota; kingdom Metazoa; phylum Chordata; class Actinopteri; order Syngnathiformes; family Syngnathidae; genus Nerophis; species Nerophis ophidion. Next base: position 25,250,209 of record NC_084618.1, on the reverse strand, counting down.
CGATGGTTTGTGTTTTTTTCGGTCAGGCTGCAGGCGTTCAGGGGTCTCCAGAGTCCAGCGATATGAGACGGGCGTCATGCCGCTTGGAGAACAAACTTGTCACATTTTGGCCCCCCCCCTGAGTCAAAGTTGAAAAGCGACGCTCCAGCCAGCGACTGTGAGCAGCAGGGACACTTGTCTGTCAACGTCTCTGCTCTTTTAAATGAAGTGCCCATCAAACCGCTGCCCCCGTGACCCTGCAAATCACGCAGGGGTCGGCCGTTAGCGGCGGTCCGACACCTGATTGGCTGGCGGGCCGGGGGGGGGGTTAAGTAGACATGACCTCTAGGCGCCCCCGGGTTCATCTGCACTTCCTCCCCCGCTTTGTGGCCTAATGGACAGCGACAATGTTGCGGGCGGGCATGTGTCACGCGGGGTCATGACCAGTTGGGACGCGGCGCTGGTTGAAATCACGCCGTGTTTCCACACAAAGGACGCTAGCAGGAAGTCCCTCTGACCCCGGCTGAAGGCTGTCACTTCTGCTCGGGATTATTACCAGTTGTCTTCAACTTTTCATCAAGATGCACGCCCATGGATGTTTGTATGGGGCCCACTTTATATCAGCCAGACTATCCAAAGGGCGTTCCGAGGGCCGTTTGCAGCTCGCAGCTAGTTCTTTAACGGCCTACGGCACATTCTAACAATACTATTTAAAAAACCCAACAACCTTGAAAAAGTGGAATAAAAGAGCACCAAACGAAATAAATGTAAAAAAAAGAAAGAAAAATACGCAAAAAGTAGAATAAAAGAGCAAACACTAAATGGGCCCTGGTGTGGTAATGTGAGCGTGAATGTTGTCTCTCTATCTGGCCCGAATGCAGCTGAGATAGGCTCCAGCACCCCTTACGACCCCGAAAAGTGACAAGCAGTAGAAAATGGATGGACGGACAAAAAAGAGAAAAAGTGGAATAAAAGAGCAAACAAAAAACATAAAAAAGTGTAACAAAAGAGCAAACAAAAAACACGCCCAAAAAGTGGAATAAAAAAACAAAAACTTAAAAAAGCCGAATAAAACAGCAAACAAAAAACGTAAAAAAGTGGATTACAAGAGCAAACAAAAACACATTAAAACTGGGAAAAAAGAGCAAACAAAAATATAAAAAAGTGGACTATAGAGCAAAGAAAAAACAAGTAAAAAATGTTTAACAAAGGAGCAAACAAAAACAAGTAAAAAAAAAAATGGTATGACAGATTTAAAAAAAAAAAAAAACGTAAAAAATTGGAATAAAACAGCAAACAAAAAAGTGCAATAAAAGACCAAATAAAACATGTAAAAAGTGGAAGACAAGAGCAAACCCAAACGTTAAAAAAAGTGGACTAAAAGAGCAAAAAAACAAAAACTGAAAATGTTATTGCTGAAGGATGTCAATTATTAAAATGTAGGTCTAAGTGAGACCTACATGGAGGTTGTTGTTTCATGTCTTTCCGACATTCCTACCGGAAGTTACAAGCAGTTTTTTCAGTGTTTTCTTCTTAGGAGCAGTTTTTTCTGTGTTTTATTAAAAAATTGCGCTAAAGCGCAATTTTGAGTTTTGGGGTTTGGTTTTTTCATTAGATCGCAATTTTTGCCAGTCCTGATGTGTGTGCCAAGTTTGGTGAGTTTTGAAGCATTTTAAGGGGGTCAAATTACAGCTCAAAGAGCCAAAAATAGCATTTTTTGCGAACATTTTGCTTTGAAGGGGTTTTTGCCAACTTTCTTTTGATTTTAGGTACAGAATTTCTAAAGTGGAAATGTAGGTCTAAGTCAGTCCTACATAGAGGTTTTTGTTTCATGTCTCTACGACATTCCTAACGGAAGTTACAAGCAGTCTGTTTTTTTTTTTCCCTAGGGGGCGCTAGCGCCAATTTTAGTTTTTTGGGTTTGGATGCTTAATAAGTTGGGAAGGTTTGCCATACCGAGGTGTGTGTCAAATTTGGTGAGTTTTGAAGCATGTTAAGGGGGTCAAATTACAGCGCATAGGTGCGGAATAATAATAATAATAATAATAATAATAATAAAACGTTACAGTTTCAATAGGGTCCTTTGGCCCATTGCAAAGGTCTCCTTTGGAGTCCTTTGCAATGGGCCTGGCGGACCCTAAAAACTGAAAATGTGGCATAAAAGAGCAAACAAAAAACATGAAAAACTGGAATAGAAGAGCATGCACAAAACAAATTAAGACCTAACAGGTGAAATGAAACAAGAAAAAGAAGCAATTTCGACTCTAATAAAACAAAACTGCCAGGCAGGCCTTTTTTTCCTTAAAATTGTCATTGCCCAAAGGATAATAATGAATCAAATGCAATGTCTTGAGATATTGAGCTATTTACTGTACTTTTAAATATTTTTTGGAAAATATTCCATATGTTGTGAGTTTGCCATTAAAAAATGTTTGTTTTTTGTTTTTGATTTTACAAAAAGGGCATAAAACAAACAAAACATGAAAAAATTAAAACTTTGAATAGATTTGGAGTCAATCTAGAGACTATAGCATTACACTTTCATCAGTAGGGCCCTTTTTGAATCCTAAATATTTGAGTGGAAAATGTTGTGGTTTTGCCATAAAAAAACAGGGCTTTGACAAAAAGACCATAAAACACAAAACAATGTTTTACTTTATATCGACAGATCGATCTGAAATTGAGCTAGATCATTGCTGTTCAAACGCTTCTCACCAAGTACCACCTCAGAATAACGTGGCTTTTCATGTACCACGTGAATGACCAACATTAAAATGCAGCAGCGTAGTAGGCCCAGCTATTCATTACAAAAAACGGCATTGTTTCACAAGTACATTTAATATTTTTAACCATTACACACAGTTTGAACACCAACACTGTGTCCGAATATATAAAAATAAAACACTGTACTTTAACCAAGTGATTTTGCGTACCACTAGTGACACACGTACCACAGTTTGATAATCCCTTATCTCGAGTTTTGAGCGTTGAATAAAAAAAATAATATATCACTTAATTTGAACTTTTTTATGGTTATGACCTATCTGGGTCCAAGGACCAAACTTGAAGGAAGCCCTCAAATTTAAAAAGTAAATGTATATAGATTAAAACACACGCATATATATATATATATATATATATATATATATATATATATATATATATACACACACACATATATATATATATATACATATATAAGTACATAGATATATATATGCACATACATACATAGATACACATACAGTATATACACATATATATACACACTTATATATACACACACACACATATATATATGTATATGCATATATATTTCATATATACACATATATATCATATACACACATATATATACACACATATATATTTACACATATACATACATATATATATACATAATCATACATATACATACATATATACATATACATCCATACATATATACATATTCATACATATACATCCATACATATATATACATATACATATATATATATATACATACATATAAACATATATATATGCATATACATAAATATAGATATATACATATACATATATATATACACATACATATACATACATACACACATACATATACATATATACACACATAAATATATACATATATACACACACATACATATATACACACACATACATATTTAGATAAATATATATATATATATATATATATATTTATCTAAATATATATATATATATATATATTTATCTAAATATATATATATATATATATATATATATATATATATATATATATATATATATATATATATATATATATATATATATATATATATATCAGTTTTGAAAATTAAGAAAATCAAAAAGGCCCCCACATGTTTTAATTTTCCATTGTGCGGCCCTCATAATAAGAAGTTGGGCCCCCTGCCCAAGAGTCATTGTTAGCAAGGGGAAGCTCATTCAAATACTTCAGCCCAGGAATTTGTTTTGCCATCTGACCTCTTCCCACGTACACAAAAGGCCCATCTTTGTACCTGAGCTTTTTTTTCTGTTTTTGATACCGGTTTCCCGGGCTCCACCATCTGGGCTTTTCAAGAGCATGCAAATGTCGGGCGGCGTTGCACAACGCCAACTACACCGTTGTACGCCAACTACACCTCTATACGCCAGGGAGGATTACTGCAACGTCAGCAAGATATAGCGCCCTCCGCTGGCCGACCCCAGTGCGACCTCGCTGTAGCCCACGAGGGACAAGGAAGACTTAAGCACAGATTCCAATGAGAAAGTACTCACAGTTCTCTGAGTGGAAATCCGGAACAAACTGCTCGTCACTGTCAGGAACCTGAGCTGAAAATAGAAAAGAGAAAAAACAGAATCTTTAATTTGGTTTGAGACATTTGCCTTTTCACATAATTGGATATATTTACTTTCAGGCGAAATTTGGACAATATTCATGCCAAAGAGACACGGGTGTTACACAACATTTGACATCCGCCACACTGCTAAACACACAAACAAAACCGTGCAGTGTTTCTTCATTTAAAATGTGTGTTATGTGTGTATATTCTGTTTGTGTACATGTCTTCTGGTTTCTGTCTTCCACCTGAGACTCCAAACTGGATCGCCGGCATGACAGAGAAGCGTGCTAGTTACCACACAAAATTATTATTTATTTTTTTTACATCAAATTATGCTGACATTTTAATTGGAAAAAAAATTGTTAGCAAAATTCAGTGTCTTAAAATTAAGTGTAAAAAAAAATTCAGTCAATGCAAATTCAGTGTATTAAAATTTAGTGTATTAAAAATTCAGTGTTAATTTACCAAAAGTGAGTCTTGCTTTTTGAAGCAGCACATTTTTCGACACTGTTTACACTGAATTTGTATTACAATTAGTTTTTATTAGATGTCCGATAATTGCTTTTTTGACGATATCCAATATTCTGATATTGTCCAACTCTTATGTAACAAGGTTTGCCAAAATAAATCAACTCAAGTTATGGAAAAAAGTGCCAACATGCCACTGCCATATTTATTATTGATTTAACAAAATGCATTATTTTTTTTAACATGCCTCAAAACAGCAGCTTGGAATTTGGGACATGCTCTCTCTGAGAGAGCATGAGGAGGTTGAGGTGGGCGGGGTTGGGGTTGGGGGGTAGGTGGTAGCGGGGGGGGGAGGGTATATATTGTAGCATTTTGGAAGAGTTAGTGCTGCAAGGGGTTATGGGTATTTGTTCTGTTGTGTTTATGTTGTGTTACAGTGCGGATGTTCTCCATAAATGTGTTTGTCATTCTTGTTTGGTGTGGGTTCACAGTCATAAATTTTACTTTTTGAAACCGATACCGATAATTTCTGATATTACATTTTAAAGCATTTATCGGCCGATTATATCGGCAGTCCGATATTATCGGACATCTCTAATTAATATTTATACATTTAATTTTTATCACTATGATTTTTTTTTTTATACACTGAATGTTTACTACCAATTGTAGCTGAGAGCGCCCCCCCCGCGGCCCCAAAGGGAATAAGCGGTAGAAAATGGATGGATGGATGGATGTTTACTACAATTAATTTTTACACACAGAATTTTATAATTTTATGTAAAAACAAAAAAAGAAGATGAAATACACAAAATTCAAGACGCAAAAAAATTGCGTTACATAAATTCAGTGTCCAAAAAATTAATTGTATAAAAAATTCAGTGTATAAAAAATTTAGTGTTAATTCACCGGAAGTAAGTCTGGCTTTTTGAATTAGCACATTTTTTGTCACTGAATTTCTTTACACTGAATTTGTATTGCAATTATATTTACACACTTTTTGAAACAAAAGCATCTTTTATAATCTGATGCAAAAAATAAATAAATCACCAAATTCAGAGGCAAAAATATTGCGTTACATAAATTCGGTGTTAAAAAAATGTATTGTATGAAAAAAAGTGTATTAAAATTCAGTATATAAAAATTCAGTATATAAAAATTCAGTGTTTTAAAATTCAGTCAATAAAAATTCAGTGTATTAAAAATTTGTGTATTAAAATTTCAATGTAAAAAAATCAGTCAATTTACCCGAAGTGAGTCTGGCTGTTTGAAGCAGCACATTTTTCGACACTGAATTTCTTTACACTGAATTTTTATTACAATGGATTTTTTATACACTGAATTTGTAATACAATAATTTTTTTATACACTATTTCTTTATTATTAATTTTGTATGCATTGAATTTTTTAACACATGCATCTTTTATAATTTGATGTAAAAAAAAATAATCACAAAATTCAAGACGCAAAAAAATTGCGTTACAAAATTCAGTGTCAAAAAAGCAGTTTATAAAAAACTAGAGTATTAAAAATGTGTGTATAAAAATTTAGTCAATAAAAATTCAGTGTATTAAATTTAGTGTATTAAAAATGTAGTGTTAATTTACCAGAAGTGAGTTTTTCTTTTTAAAGCAGCACTTTTTCGACAATGAATTTCTTTACACTGACTTGTTTTAATACACAGAAATTTTATTACAATAATTTTTTTATACACTGATTTTTTTATCAAAACATTTTATATACAATGAATTTTTAAACACAAGCATCTTTTATAATTTGATGTAAAAAAATGTTTTACTAAATTCAGATGCGGAACAATTGCGTCACATAAATTCAGGGTAAAAAAAATTCAGTGTATAAAAAAAAAGGGTTGTAAAATTTTGTCATTAAAAATTCAGTGTACAAAAACTTAGTGTATTAAAACTTCAATGTAAAAAAAATTGTGTGTTAATTTACGGGAAGTGAGTCTTGCTTATTGAAGCAACCCATTTTTACTACAAAGATTTTTTTATACACAACATTTTTATTACAATTAATTTTATATACACTGAATTTCTAAACACATGCATATTTTATCATCTGATATAAAAAAAAAAATCACAAAATATAGTATCAAAAGCGTTCAGTGTAAAAAGAAAAAATCAGTTTATAAAATGACTATTAAAATTCAGTGTATAAAAATTCAGTCAATAAAAATTCAGTGTATTAAAATTGTGTGTATTATAATGTCAGTGCAAAAAAATTTTGTGTTGATTTACCGGAAGTGAATCTTGCTGAATTTGTATTACAATTAAGTTTTTATACACTGAGTTTTTATTACAATATTTTTTTTATACACTGAATTTTTATTACAATTAATGTTTTATGCACTGAATTTTTAAACACACGCATTTTTTATAACTTCATGTAAAAAAAAATATATAAAAAAAATAGCGTTACATAAATTCAGTGTCAAAAAAAAAACATTCTTAAAGACACAAATTAAGATCTGTAGATTTATTGTGTCAAGACTTGCACACTCAACACAAACGTCCACTGCAGAGGACGCTGGCTCTCAGTAGTTTGCATAGAAATGTTGAATATTTTGTTTTCTTCTTTTTCTACCCTTTATTTTGATTATTTTGATGTAACAAAGTCAGTTCCTGTATTTTAATGAGTGCATATTTGTAACATATTGCATTTACACGCTGTAATTTCAATTTCAATTATAATAGTTTTTATGATGATTTTATGTGATGATTTACATTTTAATGATAATTATTTTATTTTTATTGTTCTCATCATTTTCTGTTAAGCCAGGTGTAGTAATAGTGCTCTACGAATCAACTTGCCTGACTATTACTACCGTATGGGGACCAGCCGAAGTGACAGTTGTAACACCGGTCAAAAAAGCAACATTTTGTCTTCTCGTGACGTCGACACTGATCAGATGTGTTTGCAACAAAAAAAAAAAAAAACAACAACGGGATTTGCAGCAGCTGTTTATGTTCACTGCAGAGATCCAGACTGACTTAACAGGCTGTTCTGGCTCAACGAGCGAGGAAAATATGCCAGGCGCCGTGACAAAGAGCCGGCTCGGATACGACTTGTCACTGTGGCGCTGACTTTGTTTAGCTAACCCGCGGGGGTCTGGACTCTGTCTGCATCGCGCATGACCAGGCGCTGGATTCAGTGATGGAACCGCACTCCTGTCACATGACCATCATCTAGGGGCAGAGATTGGGTCAATCTGGCTTTGGTACAAGAACCCAGCAGCAATAACTATGTCAATAAATTAATAACTTCTTTTTTATTAGTGATATGTCCAAAAACGCCCACCTTGAATGAATAAACATTTGCCATCACTTGTACCTTTACTGAACACGCGCGTTGGCGAAGATGTACTGGACTAAGAATTCAATAGTGTTTCTCACCTTCCTTATCAAAGTGCTGGCACTCACAACTTTTTTGGACCTCATTAAATTATTTTGCTGTCATACTCCAAAAAAACAAGGAGTAGAGACTCAACAACCACAAGAAGTTGATCTGGAAATTTAGGCATTGAAAATAAAAAAAACAAGAGTATATAGTATTTTAATTTTTTTTTTTAACACTTACAGTAATGACTGGGCCCTTTTGGATCCCTGTCAATTTTAGTGGGTTTTTCAAAGCTGTCATTGCTCAGAAAATAATAATGAATCAAAATGATCAATTATTGTCCTATTTAAGGCTACAATTACAGACAAAATGTTGGGTGTTTTGCATTAAAAAAAAAACGAGGGTTTTCTTTAACAAAAAGGGGATAAAACTTTTTTTTTTTAATAAACATTTATATCGACATATGGATCTGAATTTGACCTAAATATTTAAGCGTTTAAAAAAATAAATGTATGACTTATTTTATACACATATACATATACATACATAAATATACACATATACATATGCACATATATACACACACACATATATATACACACACACATATACATACATATATATATACACATACAAGTATATATATATACATACACACTTCAGTATATATATATGTATATACATATGTATATATACATATGTATTTATACATATAAACACATATACATATATATATATATATATATATATATATATACATATACACATATATACATATATATATACACATTAGAGATGCGCGGATAGGCAATTATATCACCCGAAACCGCATCACAAAAGTCGTCATCCACCCGCCACCCACCCGAACCAACATTTCATCAAAGCCACACCCACCCGCTGTTATATATTTAATATAGACGATGCAAGGCATTAGTTAGGTTAGAAAGTGTAACTCCCTCCAAATAGCACAGACACAATGGCTTTCTTGAACTGATTAATTTGCAGGCTTACTTTCCCTTCAAATTCACCGTGAAAACTGTAATAAATAAAGCACGTTACAAACATAAAAATAATAACATGCACAGCATGTGGATCAAGCATTTTAGCAAGTAAAATACCAACAAATGACAAATACCTCGTTAGCTTCCTTACATCCGTCGACAGACCAAACGAGACACTTCAAAATAAAAGTATGCCCACATACTGTTTCAAAGAGTGCTGCTCGTTTTTCGTATGTGGGTAACAACATTTAACTATTTATAAATGGTTGATTTCAATAGGCTAGTAAGGTAAAGTGTTGTACCTGACAAGTTTGGGCTACCTTGCCTCTGCAGCCTTCATCAGAGGTGTCACGTGATGTTAGCGTGACGTTGTCTGTGACGTGTTATATGGATTGTACCATCAAGAGTTGTCAGGTACAACACTGTACCTACTAGCCTGTATAAATCAACCATTTATAAATACACGTCAGTAGGCTAAATGAACCTCTTCAACATAACATTTAACTATGTATAATGTAGCGGCTGGCTACGGGGTGTTAGCCAATGACTTTGGCTGGGGGGCGGGACTTCCGTGAGAGATAAGGAAGTGACGTTATCGACAGGAAGTGAGAGTTCGCATTGTCCCGGGTAAAGTGTTAAGGGACATGAGAGCTGTTGTGTGGTTGTATTACATCTTGTGCAATAAAGACAAGACAAACAAAGAAGTTTTATGAGCCTACATTCCTGGGATTATTACAATATATATTTCCGAAGAGGTTTTAAAATAATTAGCGGATGCTTACTTTTACCCAATGCGTTTGGTAAGCGCAAGAGTGAGAAGAGGTTTTAAATTAATTAGCGCCCCGGCGGCAATTAAAAGGAAATACGGTATATTATTTATATATATATATATATATATATATATATATATATATATATATATATATATATATATATATATACACACACATTTTAATTTTCCTGTGGGAACTCTCCTGAAGGAATCAATAAAGTACTATCTATCCACACACACATATGTACACACGTACACAGTATACATACACACACATATATACATACACACATACATATATATATATATATACGTATGTATATACATACACACATATATAAATATAAATACACAAATATATATTGTACATACATATATATATATATATATACACACATACATACATATATATCCACACATATATACCTACATACATATATAAATACATACATATATACATATATACACATACATACATAGATACATACATAAAAATTATATATATATATTATATATATATATACAAATTATATACATACATATATACATATACATACATACATAAATACATATTATATACACTATATTGCCAAAAATATTTGGCCACCCATCCAATTGGTCAGAATCAGGTGTCCTAATCACTTGGCCAGGCTTCAGGTGTATAAAATCAAGCACTTAGGCATGGAGACTGTTTCTACAAACATTTGTGAAAGAATGGGCCGCTCTCAGGAGCTCAGTGATTTCCAGCATGAAACTGTCATAGGAGTCAACTGTCAGCTTTATTATAAGAAAATGGAAGAGTTTGGGAACAACAGCAACTCAGCCACCAAGTGGCAGGCCACGTAAACTGACAAGAGAGAAGTCAGCGGATGCTGAAGCACATAGTGCAAAGATGTTGCCGACTTCCTGCACAGTCAGTTGCTACAGAGCTCCAAACTTCATGTGACCTTCCAATTAGCCCACATACAGTACACAGAGAGCTTCATGAAATAGCTTTCCATGGCATAGCAGCTTAATCTAAGCCATACATCACCAATTCCAATGCAAAACGTGGGATGCAGTGGTGTAAAGCACGTCACCACAGGACTCTAGAGCGGTGGAGACGCCTTCTCTGGACTGATGAATCATGCTTTTCCATCTGGCATTCTGATGGGACGAGTCTGGGTTTGGAGGTTGCCAGGAGAACGGTACATTTTGGATTGCAATGTGAAATTTGGTGGAGGAGGAATTATGGTGTGGGGTTGTTTTTGGCCCCTTAATTCCAGTGAAAGGAACTTTGAATGCTCCAGGATGCCAAACCATTTGGGACAATTTTATGCTCCCAACCTTGTAGGAACAGTTTGAAACGGGCCCCTTCCTCTTCCAACATGACTGTCCACCATTGCACAAAGCAAGGTCCATAATGACATGGATGACATAATCTGGTGTTGATTAACTTGACTGGCCTGCACAGAGTCCTGACCTGAACCCGATATAACACCTTTGGGATGAATCAGAACGGAGACTGAGAGCCAGGCCTTCTCGACCAACATCAGTGTGTGACCTCACTGATGCGCTTTTGGTAGAATGGTGGATAATTCCTATAAACACACTCCGCAACTTTATGGACAGCCTTCCCAGAAGAGCTGAAGCTGTAATAGCTGCAAAAGGTGGACCGACATCATATTGTACCCTGTGGGTTAGGAATGGGATGGCACTTCAAGTTCATATGTGAGTCAAGGCAGGTGGCCAAATACTTTTGGCAATATAGTGTATGTATTATATGTATATTTGTATTATATATATTATAAATACTGCAGCACGGTGGAACAGGGGTTAGTGCATGTAAGAAGGTGCAATACGAAGGTCCTAAACTCAATCCCGGGCTCGGGATCTTTCTGTGTTGAGTTTGCATGTTCTCCCCGTCAATGCGTGAGTTCCCTCCGGGTACTCCGGCTTCCTCCCACCTCCAGAGACATGCACCTGGGGATAGGTTGATTGGTAACACTAAATTTTCCTATAGATATATACATGTATATACACACACACACACACACACGCACTTATATATACATACATATATACTGCACATATGTCTACATAAATGTATATATATATACATTCTCCTGATGATTGAGGGAACCCCTCATGAAACAGTTCTGTAGAGATGAAGTAGTCTTGTGATTTTTTTCCCACACCTACATATATATATATATATATATATATATATATATATATATATATATGTATATATATATATATATGTATATATATATATATATATATATATATATATATATATATGTATATATATATATATGTATATGTATATATATATATATATATATATATATATATATATATATATATATATATATATATATACACACATGCATACATATAAGTATTTATGCACATATAAACATATATATATATATATATATATATATATATATACATACATATATGTATATATATATATATATATATACATACATATATGTATATATTAGGGCTGGGCAACGATTAAAAATTTTAATCGAAGTTAATCGCACTTTTTCTCTGATTAATCGCGATTAACTGCATTGTATACGCAAAGCCCAATAATGAATTCAAAAGTAGTGTGTAGTGCACCTTTATTGGAATATTCTCCCACATGAACAAAAGCGCCAAAACATTTGTTGTGCAAACACAATTTAAATCAGTACTTGTTAAACAGTAGCAGTTAAATAGCATATTTTATGAAAATCAACTCAAAAAATGTAAATACAAACATTTAAGCTTATTTCCACTGCCAGGGTATTTAAGTTATCCTGTTTGTTATGGAAAATAAATATAATCTACATACAAATCTCTGAGCCACAATCATAACATCTAAACAGGCAATTTCTGAGGTAAAGCAGAAACATTTTTTTTATCAGGGATCTCATGTTTAAAAAAAACTATATTATAGGTAGTGGGCTGTTTTAGGGAATTTTTGATTAAATTATCAGTAGTAGCAATATTGATAATGTTGTGTTTATTCTGCGTAGTGAACTTAAAATAATTATGACCACATCTAGGAATTGATATGATGGGAATTTTCCGATTGTTTGCTTGGTGCTTTGATAAACTGAACGCATCATATACATGGTACTATATTGTGATGTTATGAGCCAGGGAAAAAAAGAACTACCCTACCCAGCATGCAACAGGAGTGACGAGCATGCGCGGTAGCCCGGTATAGGTTGTGTCGCCATGACGGCATCTTGTATGTTTTGATATGCAAGCTCTGAAAGCAAACGTAAAGAACTCAGCCACCACTCCTCGTCTGCATTATTCATAAATAGACAGACAACACATATACTCCGCTGCTTCACAGGCCGCTGGATGTAGCCGGCAAAGTATTCCCATCCTAGCTAGCCGGTCTAGCAAGCACGCGTCATTCAGTCCAAAACGGCCCGATCTATCCACATCCAGAATTGTCTGGCGGTCGTAAGTGATCCCGGAGTGACCACGCTGTAAGCCAGCCATGAAATTTGCAGAATTGTCCGGTATTTTTGCCAAATGTTCCATCTTTACCAAGAGCCCCTCCACGCCGAAGCCCGTCCGGGCGCCTCCATCTTTATAAGAAAAGGCGTTAACAAAATAAAAGCATGTAAACAACATACGCAAATACGCGATAAAATAATTGTCGGCGTTAATAGATTGATGAGTTAACTCGTAATTAACACATTAATTTGCCCACCCCTAGTATATATACATACATTTATATAGTACTTTATTGATTCCTTCAGTATACACATATATATGTATATATATTAACATACATACACACACACACCACACATATCTTAGAATATATATATATATATATATATATATATATATATATATATATATATACACACACACACACACACACACACACACACACACACAGACATTCCGTATTTCCTTGAATTGCTGCAGGGCATATAGTATGCGCCTGCCTTGAATTACTGCTGGGTCAAACACTCTTCGCAAAATAATTAGCGCATGCTTAGTATTACCGCCTGGTCAAACTCGTGACACTTCCCCTGTCATCATTTTCAAAATGGAGGAGGCTGATTTCAATACCGGTAATTTGAAATTTCATAAAGGGAAGAACATTAAGAGCTATTCAGTAGGATTTAAGGTCCAAGCTTGCATCACACTCAAATTTTTACTGCATGCCTTTGGTAAGTGCCGGAGTGAGAAGAGGTTTTAAAATAATTAGCGCATGCTTACTTTTACCGCATGCCTTTGGTATGCGCAGGAGTGAGAAGAGGTTTTAAATCAATTAGTGCCCCGGCGGAAATTCAAGGAAATACGGTATATTATTTTTCTACATATATTATAATATATACACATATATATACACAGTAGTACTAGTTTTAAAAGGTAAAAATATCAAAAGGGCCCCCGCATGCTTTGATATGCGTGCGGCCCTCAGTGGGAAAGATTTGGACACTCCTGCTTGAGGTTCTGCAGGAGGATATATTTTTAGGGGGTCCTGTTGTGGAGATGTCAGAGCAGCGAAGCGTGCACGTGTGACATCTTGATGCGATCGGCGATTCCTCGCCGCCATTCCCCCCCATTTCAAAAGGGCCGTTTAATGAATGGAAGTCATCTGGGGAAGACGTGAATGAGTCCAGTCAGCGCTGGCGGCCCAGGTGCAGCAGCATTAGACAGACCTTATTGTGCTATCTGGGCGCGCTGAAGGAATCCCCGTCCATTCACCATTGTGCTGCCAGGCGCTTTGGACGCGGGGTCGCCCGAGCAGGTTGGGAAGGGACGCAGGCTTTGGCTGCCAGGTCACAATCCCCCCCACCCCAGGCTCCTTGTCTGCTCGCCCGGAATGAAGGAGCTAAACGCAGAGCAAAAGCTTTTAATGTGACTTCAGTTGCAGCTAATCGTTTCCACCGCTCGGGAGTCACACTCACATCACGGCGGAAAATTGTGTGTTTTCCCCCTCAAAGTTGGTCCAGGCCAGGCTGGTGTCCACATTCATCCACACACCAAACAGAAGCCGCACAGCACGAGAAGAGGAAATTAGGGCAAGAAATAATCCATACCGATTATCAGTGGTCCAGGAGGCCGATAAGCCACATATAAATTTGCATTAAAAGTTATTTAAAGATGAATATTATAGGTCAATAAACATCTGGAAAAGGCTTTAAGTTGTTGTTTTTTTTACATTATTTTTTAGAAAAGTGAAACCAGTAGTGACGTAATTTTTGATGTGTTTATTTTATCATCAAAAACCTTTATTATGCGTGTCTAAGACGTTTTAGTTTAAAATATGGAAAATCTCCTGGGAAAATTGGTCAAAACATGACATTTTTCTACATCACAATAACTCATCTACTCCATTTTATACCATTTTATAACACTTTATGGATTTAATACACTGTAAGGATTCTGACATATTGTCAACATTTAACTAAAAGTATTCTGGGCTTATTCACGCAGATTATTGTTCAAGACGGCTGATATAATGTCTTCCTGTATGTTACAGAAAGTATGAGAATCTGCAAGCTTCTGCCTGCTCTTCTTCCCTTATACAAATCATATAATATTTGTAAAGATATTTACACAAAGTTTGGATTTTTGGCAGAGATATCTTTTCTGTCCGTCCATCCATCTCTGTCGCATTATTTAATTGAATGATGGAACATGAAACTTGTGGTGCTCCTTTTAACGGGCCCACGCTCCGAGTGTTTCAGACAGAGGCTTCTCAAGCAAATGCGTTGCTGCCGTAGCCAAAACAAACAAAACGAGACCAGGACCATGCAGGAAAGATGGACAAAAACTGGATTTCCCGGAAAAAATTCAAAGAACTCAAATAAATGGCGAGTCAGATATCAAAACATAATTGGAGAAAATGATTGACAATGAGAGTCATTTTTATTTTTCAATGAACAAAAAAAAAAAGAGAAAATTGATAGATAACTTTTCGTACGCAGTGCAAAAGGGTTGGTGCGTGAGCAGTAGTTATAATTTATTTACTTCACTAATTATTCATTTTTTAAATAATAAATACTGGCATCATCCCAGCAGCCATAAGACATTGAAACAACATTGAAAACGTGTTGAATTAGGGCCTGACATTAAGCAACACAAACATAACGTTGAAAGAACATGATTTTTGTTTAATCAATGTAGGGTTCTGACATTGATTCGATCACTGAATTTTGGTCATTTCCCAACCAATATTTTACAACTCAAATACAACATTGAAACATGCTTTTTAACAATGTTTAATCACTGTCGGGTTCTTACTTTAATTTGACCATTGAATTTTGGTAATTTCCCAACCAATATCCTACAACTCAAATACAACATTGAAACAACATGCTTTTGAACAACGTTTAATCACTGTCGGGTTCTAACTTTAATTTGACCATTAAATGTTGGTCATTTTACAACCAATATTATACAACACAAATACAACATTAAAACAAAACGCTTTATAACAACGTTTAATCGCTGTCGGGTTCTAACTTTAATTTGACCATTGAATTTTGGTCATTTTATAACCAATATTCTACAACACAAATACAACGTTGAAACAACATGCTTTTTAACGTTTAATCCATGTTGGGTTCCGACGTTGTTTGACCATTGAATTTTGTTCATATCTCAACCAATATTCTACGACACAAATACAATGTTCAAACGTGCTTTTTGACGACGTTTCAACATTGTCAGGTTGTAACGTTGATATGACCATTGAAATTTGGTCATTTAACAACCAATATTCTACAACACAAGTCCAACGTTGAAACAACATTATTTTTAACGGCGTATGATCAATGTCAAGTTGTGACGTTAATTTGACCATTGACTTTTGGTCATTTCCCAACCAATATTTTACAACTCTAATACAACGTCGAAACAACATGCTTTTTGATGACGATTAATCAATTTCAGGTTGTGACATTGATTTGATCATTGAAATTCGGTCATTTCCCAACCAATATTCTACAACACAAATACGACGTTGAAACATTTTTGTTTAACAACGTTTAATGAATGTTGGGTCCTAACCTTAATTTGACCATTGAATTTTGGTCATTTTTCAACCAATATTCTACAACACAAATTCAACATTGAAACAGCATTCTTTTTGATGACATTTAATCAATGTCGGGTTGTGACATTGATTTGATCACTGAAATTTGGTCATTTTTCAACCAATATTCTACAACACAAATACAACGTTGAAACAACATGCTTTTTAACAACGTTAAATCAATGTTGGGATCTGACGTTGATTTGACCATTGACTTTTGGTAATTTCCCAACCAATATTCTACAACACAAATGCAAAGTTGAAACAACATGCTTTTTGACGACGTATAATCAATGTCAGGTTGCGACGTTGAATTTGACCATTTACTTTTGGTCATTTTCCAACCAATATCCTACAACACAAATACGACGTTGAAACATTTTTGTTTAACAACGTTTAATGAATGTTGGGTCCTAACCTTAATTTGACCATTGAATTTTGGTCATTTTTCAACCAATATTCTACACCACAAATTCAACGTTGAAACAGCATTCTTTTTGATGACATTTAATCAATGTCGGGTTGTGACATTGATTTGATCACTGAAATTTGGTCATTTTTCAACCAATATTCTACAACACAAATACAACGTTGAAACAACATGCTTTTTAACAACGTTAAATCAATGTTGGGATCTGACGTTGATTTGACCATTGACTTTTGGTAATTTCCCAACCAATATTCTACAACACAAATGCAAAGTTGAAATAACATGCTTTTTGACGACGTATAATCAATGTCAGGTTGCGACGTTGAATTTGACCATTTACTTTTGGTCATTTTCCAACCAATATTCTACAACACAAATACAACGTTGAAACAACATGCTTTTTAACAACGTTTAATCCATGTTGGGTTCTGACGTTGTTTGACCATTGAATTTTGTTCATTTCTCAACCAATATTCTACGACACAAATACAATGTTGAAACGTGCTTTTTGACGACGTTTAATCAATGTCAGGTTGTAATGTTGATTTGACCATTGAAATTTGGTCATTTCACAACCAATATTCTACAATACAAGTACAACGTTGAAACAACATGCTTTTTTACAACGTTTAATCCATGTTGGGTTCTGACGTTGTTTGACCATTGAAATTTGGTTATTTCCCAACCAATATTCTACAACACAAATACAACGTTGAAACTGTGTTATGTATTTTATGTTGCACGATTGCGCCAAGTAAAATCCCTAGTTTGTGAACCCGTTCTCAAACAATGGCAATAAAAAAAAACTTTTCTGAAACAACTTGCTTTTTGACGATGTTTAATCAATGTTGGGTTGTAACGTTGATTTGACCATTGAAATTTGGTCATTTCACAACCAATATTCTACAACACAAATACAACATTGAAACAACATGCTTTTTGACGACGTTTAATCAATGTCGGGTTATGATATTGATTTGATCATTGAAATTTGGTCATTTTCCAACCAATATTCTACAAGACAAATGCTACATGCTTTTTGTCAAAGTTTGATCAATGTCAGGTTATGATATTGATTTGATCATTGAAATTTGGTCATTTTCCAATCAATATTCTACAAGACAAATGCTACATGCTTTTTGTCAACGTTTGATCAACGTCAGGTTGTGACATTGATTTGATCATTGAAATGTGGTCATTTCACAACCAATATTCTACAACACAAATACAACGTTGCAACAGCATTCTTTTTGACGACGTTTAATCAATGTTGGGTTGTGACGTTGATTCGAACATTGACCTTTGGTCATTTCCCAACCAATATTCTACAACACAAATACAACGTTAAAACTACATTCTTTTTGACGACATTTAATCCATGTTGGGTTCTGACGTTGATTTGACCATTGAATTTTGGTCATTTTCCAAACAACAACATGGATCCTACGTTAAACACCAACGTTGTTTCAATTTATAAATACAACTCTTTCGCAATGTTGTTTCAAAGTCCATTTTACAAGACATGTATGTATAATCAACGTTGTATTCATTTATTTTGCCTGCTGGGATATGTGTAGAAATTGTATATGCTAATGCAGTTGTGTTGCAGCTGTGAAAAAACAATTTAATAGAAAAAATAAAAAGAAAGGCCAAGACGAGAGATGTCCGATAACGGCTTTTTTGCCGATATCCGATCTTCCGATATTGTCTAATTCAGATATCAACATTGTGGAACACAATCATTTTCACCCCATTGGCTCGATTGACAAAATCAGTACAGCGCCTGAAAATTGGTCTAACAAGGAACTATATATATTATATGATCAGATGTTAATATTTACCGTACACAATCATTTGGGGACTATTATCTGTATTCAATGTAAAATAACTGCAGCCGCCATATTCCTTTCCCAATGTAAATGCTAGAGGCGGAGCGATATATTCGATTTTTAGATGCATTGCAATTTAGACATTGGCGATTGTAAAATCAATCAATAAACGGCAATAATCGATTATTTACTTATTTATTGTAAATAAAGTAATGCAGACAGTTTTAAAATATGTCTGACCGCATAGAGCCACCTCACAGAGATCTGACCAGTTCCTTTATTTTAGGGCTCTTATATTCCAGTTTTGCACACATTTCCTATAATTTAATAAATGTAATGGGAATTAATTAAACTGTTTAGAAGTTGATGTATGCTTATTTAGTGAAACAAAAAGAAATGTAAATCTTGCTTTTTAATATATATCTTAGCGTCCCGGAAGAGTTAGTGCTGCAAGGGGTTCTGGGTATTTGTTCTGTTGTGGTTATGTTGTGTTACGGTGCGGATGTTCTCCCGAAATGTGTTTGTCATTCATGTTTGATGTGGGTTCGCCGTGTTACACATATTTGTCACAGTGTTAAAGTTGTTTATACGGCCACTCTCAGTGTGACCTGTATGCATTCACTTGTGTGTGTGAAAAGTCGTAGATATTATGTGATTGGGCCGGCATGCAAAGGCAGTGCCTTTAAGGTTTATTGGCGCTCTGTACTTCTCCCTACGTCCGTTTACCACTCCGTAGAGGGTGTTTCAAAAAGTCATGAATTTTACTTTTTGAAACCGATACCGATAATTTCTGATATTACATTTTAAAGCATTCATCGGCCGATAATATCGGCAGTCCGATATTATCGGACATCTCTAGGTAAGACCGATTTTTTAAAAAGGCCAATTTACGTCAAAATGCCAAATTTTGGCGCCAATAATCGCTCCGGCCATCGATTTCTAATTCAAATCCACTTTCTTGTTATCACACCGCTACTTTCTGTGCAGAGGAAACCGGACGATGGCGATTTTTTTTTTTTTTTTGGTCCGACGTTCAGATAACCGCCATGGACGTCTTATATAACGCAGCATCCTGTCGCCTAATAATAACATTACTGGCTCTTAAAGTTGGCAGCGGTTCACCCTCGGGAGAAAGCAAGACACAGCTGAGACAAAGCAGCGTCCAAATGTTTAGTTCTGCTCATCAATCATACGCTGCGCTTTTTAACAAGTGCAGACCCGGAAAATACTGGACCTCATGAAGGAAGCACAGATGATGAGCCTCAGACCTTATCTGTGCGTGTGTGTGCGTGTGCGTGTGTGTGTATACACTTGATTTGCTTCCAGGAACATGTTGCCAAGCGCTTTAAGATGCAAGTCAGCACAAGAAGGAAAGAGTGTTTATAAGTGAGAGCGCACACACACATTGACAGACACAGACACAGACACAGACACAGACACACACACACACACACACACACACACACACACACACACACACACACACACACACACACACACACACACACATATATGATCCCCCCGAGCCCCTTCCATTCCCGGTGGGAGTTCCTGGGCGGAGTGATGCGTGGTGGTTCGCATAAACCCGAGGCCCAATAAGACAAGACGCGACAAGATCCAAACGCTCGCCATCCGCCGCCTCGCACTTTCTGGGCTCTCGGCGGCTTCCGTTCTCCTCCGGCCAAAGTGGGAGAATAAAAAAAATTCCCCTCCGGCTCCCCGGCGTTAACAATCTGGGCGAATCCCTCACAAGTGTAATCAGTCGTGATCGAGTCTCTAATTCACGTGGCAGGAAAGGAGAGGTGTGAGCGTGAGCCGCTACTTCCAGCAAAATAACATCTTAGCTTCTCCTCACCTGACTCCACAGCTTTGATATTTTTTCAAACACGGATGGGCGATATGGCCGGAAATCTGTATCGCTATACACAAAACCCAAAACCAGTAAAGTTGGCACTTTGTGTAAATGGTAAATAAGAACAGAATACAATGATTTGCAAATCCTTTTTAACCTATATTCATTTGAATCGACTGCAAAGACAAGATACTTAACGTTCGAACTGGTAAACTTTGTTATTTTTTGCCAATATTAGCTCATTTGGAATTTTAAGCCTGCAACATGTTTCAAAAAAAGCTGGCACAAGTGGCAAAAAAGACAGAAAGTTGTGGAATGCTCATCAAACACTTATTTGGAACATCCCACTGGTGAACAGGCTGATTAGGAACAGGTGGGTGCCATGATTGGGTATAAAAGCATCTTCCATGAAATGCTCAGTCATTCACAAACAAGGACGGGGCGAGGGTCACCACTTTGTGAACAAATGCATGAGCAAATTGTCCAACAGTTTAAGAGCATTTCTCAACGAGTTATTGCAAAGAATTTAGGGATTTCACCATCCACGGTCCGTAATGTCATCAAAAGGTTCAGAGAATCTGGAGAAATCACTGCAGGTAAGCGGCAATGCCCGTGACCTTCGATCCCTTAGGCGGTACTGCGTCAAAAAGTGTGTAAAGGATATCATTACATGGGCTCAGGAACACTTCAGAAAACCACTTCCAGTAACTACAGTTGGTTTCTACATATGTAAGTGTAAGTTAAAACTCTACTATGCAAATCCAAAGCCATATGTCAACAACACCCAGAAACGCAGCTGGCTTCGCTGGGCCCGAGCTCATTTAAGATAGACTGATGCAAAGTAGAAAAGTGTTCTGTGGTCTGACGAGTCCAATTATTTTTGGAAACTGTGGACGTTGTGTCGTCTGTACCAAAGAGGAAAAGAACCATCCGGACTGTTCTAGGCGCAAAGTTCAAAAGCCAGCATCTGTGACGGTATGGGGGTGTATAAGTGGCCAAGGCATGAGTAACTTACACATCTGTGAATGCACCATTAATGCTGAAAGTTACATACAGGTTTTGGAGCAACATACAGTACGTTGCCATCCAAGCAAGGTCTTTTTTATGGACGCCCCTGCTTATTTCAGCTAGACAATGCCAAGCCACATTCTGCACCTGTTACAACAGTGTGGCTTCATAGTAAAACAAGTGTGGGTACTAGACTGGCCTGCCTGTAGTCCAGACCTGTCTCCCATTATGAAGCGTCAAATACGACAACGGAGACCCCGGACTGTTGAACAACTTAAGCTGTACATCAAGCAAGAATGGGAAAGAATTCCATCAGAAAAGCTTCAAATACGTGTCTCCTCAGTTACCAAAGGTTTACAGAGTGTTGTTAAAAGGAAAGGCCATGTAACACAGTGGTAAAAATGCCCATGTGACCACTTTTTTGCAATGTGTTGATGCCATTAAATTCTAAGTTAATGATTATTTGTAAAACTGTTCGAACATTAAGTCTCGTGTCTTTGCAGTGTATTCAATGAAATATAAGTTGAAAAGGATTTGCAAATCATTGTATTCTGTTTTTAGTTACAATTTTAAACAACAAACCAACTTCACTGGTTTTGTATATTGTATATAATTTTAATTGAATAGGGATGATACAGTTCGACATAGTTCCAACACATATTGTGCAACTAAGTTTTTTTGGGTCTTTTAAATAAACAATATACTCTAACAAACCATATAATCGATCAACATATTAAAATAACACACAGTGCAATTAAAATATTCCGCACCCACTAAATTTGAAAATAAAAATATATTTCCCAAGTATTCGTCGCGGATGTATATGTTGTGAAAACAGTTATTTGAACAGAATAATTCTGTAAGTGTTTATTTACATACTTTAATGGTTTCCAAACGGTGTCTGTAACACGGCAGTAAAACGGC
Organism: Nerophis ophidion; assembly: GCF_033978795.1. Lineage (NCBI taxonomy): Eukaryota > Metazoa > Chordata > Actinopteri > Syngnathiformes > Syngnathidae > Nerophis > Nerophis ophidion. The sequence goes on along the minus strand of NC_084618.1, from coordinate 25,227,189 downwards.
CGATCAAACAAAACAGAAGTCATTGCCATGGATCCACTAGCTGCAAAAGCTAACTCTCCAATCAGCTAAACAGACGTAATAACTCCACGGTAACGTTTTGGTGAATTTACTGAAAAATTTGTGAAACTGGAACAATACAAAAAGAATGTCATTGCACTGTAAAACAAATAACCGTAGAATTAAAGAGATAAAAATGGCAGCTCATTTGCCAGAATTTTACCGTAAAAAAACAGGGATACTGTTTTTCCATACAATTAATTGATTTACGTGGACCCCGACGTAAACAAGTTGAAATACTTATTCTTGTGTTACCATTTAGTGGTCAATTTTACGGAATATGTACTGTACTGTGCAATCTACTAATAAAAGTTTCAATCAATCAATCAATGAAAACTAAACCTGTTAGCATATTAGCTAATGCTATCGATGCTAGCACCATTACATGATAGCGCGTACAAATATGCATGAACACACACCTACAGACACCACACATGGGACGGTTTAGTAAGTATAAATAGTTTTAGTTATATTGTAAAACTACAAACGATGCTTAAAACTGAAGAATCCATGTGAGTAGAAAAGCTACGGCCGGCTAGAAGAAGGAATGGCAATTGTACTTCCGGTTAAAAGCTCATTCCAAACAGAAGGGCAATGCAGCACCTGTAGAGAATCGAGGTTTATTATATTTACATAGCGCTTTTTCTCTGGAGAGTCAAAGCGCTTTATACAGTGAAACCCGTTCGACATCATAAAGCTACATTAAAACCAGTGAGCGAACATGTCCAAAATATGGCGCCATAGCACAAATAATAACACACTTTTTCAGAGTCTTTGATTGTTTGTTTGGTGTTTGTTTTAACTATTTGCATTATGGCCGTCAGCGAAGAAAAACCCATCAATAAGCTGCATCGTTTTAAATGCCACAGCGTTCAAAGCGTAGGAAAAATCTATAGTACAAAAATAACTCTATGTTTACAAAACGTTATCCATAAAGCTTCAAATAACCAAATTAACAAACAACTAACGTTTGGTCGTGCTAGACCAAGTTGTTGTTGTTCCTCATCTATTGACTTTATTAGCCTTGACTCAATAATGTAGCTGGAAAAATGCTCTGATTGGCTGTTTGGTGTCCAATTAGATCCAATTACAACAGCAGGAATCCACTTTCACGGAGCAGCGCCTGCAATGAGCAAACTCCTCCAAAAGATGACAACGTAGCACAAGCAATAACACACCTTGTAAGGGTCTTTGCATGTGTTTAATGAAAACTATTTGCTTGGTGGCCGTTAGCGAAAAAAAATCCATAAATTATCCGCACCGGTTAATAAGCCGCAGGGTTCAACGTGTAGGAAAAGGGTAGTTGGGAATTTACGATACATCACAATATAATATTTGGCATGTAAATAATAATATAAATATTTCAAAAGGGAGTACAAAGACATTCATTATTTTTCCTTTTTGTTTCTCCCTTAAAGCCCTCCGGCTTTCAAGGATGTATTTCCTGAGTTTGTAAACAAGAACAAATATTTTGTGATGGTAAAAAATATCGATCGAATCACTGTAGTATCGACCATATCTCACGGAGGCCAGCCATGTGTACATTAGAAAACCTCACTCCGTGACAACTTCAAGAGCAATGCTGGCTTGATCGCCCGGGCTTTCAGCTTGGTAGTTGGCACGCTTGCTGAACAAGAAAGAAGAACACAAATGCTGATAGAAAACTTGGTATCGCTGTTGCTAATATTTGTATCGATCCGCTCAGCCATGTTCTCAGTCAGGAACTCTAGCTTCAGCGTTAGCGTAGCTTCTTTTATCCTTCTACACTGTGTAGTGTAGGAGAGGTGCTAAAAAGGTTCTATTCACATCCAAACCACGATTCTCATTTATTCAGAGATTTTTTTTTCCAAAAGCTATTTTTTTAAAAGATCTCTATTAGGCCAGTGTTTCTTAACCACCCCCCCCCCCCCCAAAATTTCTCAGCTGTGGTTCATGAGTGGTACACAGTTGTAATACACTTTTCCATCACTTGTGGCAGTAATATAACAAGTCAGAGCCTTTTCTAGTAAGCGCAAAAATTATGACTAAAGTGATGACTATTTTTTTCTTTTGCACTCGAATAAATATAAACATTCATTATTGATTTAGTTGATCTAGTTTAGCACAACAATTTTTTTGAAAACTCATTTTTTTTGTCAATCATTTATGAGTCCCTTCTTATGCAGCATATTTAATTAGCACTTATTTTACTAATCAGCCTGACCTAAGCCTAAGGTGTTAAATACATATTTGTGATTAACACGTGCTTTCATGTCATTTGACAAGTATGCAGGTTAGATATAATTATTGAATACCATTAAAGAATAATAATGATAATGACTAATTCAGTATTAATATTTTGTAATAGAAAAGTTAGGTCCAGAGGTCAAAAAAGTTCAGAACCCCGGGGCTGGGGTTAGAAACGTTTGTAATCTGTAACCAGTTCTGAAAAAAAATGTATAACAATTTTTATACCAAGTAAAATATTGCGAGAATCATACTTAATTGAATGGAATAGAGCATGGTGTCAAACTCTTGCCCGCAGGCCAAATTTGGCCCGCCGTGTAATTTACTGTGCCCTTTCAGGCAATATCAAATTAACATTAGAGCTGGCCCGCCGCTGTAACACCACATTCACCACTAATACTCGTACTCGTCAACCCTCCTGATTTTCCCGGGAGACTCCCGAAGTTCAGTGCCCCTCACAAATTTTTTCCGATTTCCACCCGGACAATAATATTGGGGGCGGGCCGTAAAAGCACTGCCTTTGGCATTCTCTACATGTCGCCACGTCCGCTTTTCCTCCATACAAACAGCGTGCAGGCCCACTCACATAATATATGCGGCTCATACACACACACAAGTGTATGCAAGGCATACTTGGTCAACAGCCATACAGGTTACACTGAGGGTGGCCGTATCAACAACTTTAACACTGTTACAAAACTACGCCACAATGTGAACCCACAGCAAACAAGAATGACAAACACATTTCGGGAGAACATCCGCACCGTAACACAACATAAACACAACCGAACAAATACCCATCCGGGACGCTACAATATACACCCCCACTACCACCAAACCCCGCCCCAACTCAAACCCGCCGCCGAAAAGAGGCATTCAATTTGTATTTTTATTTTATTTGATATGCCATTGATATTTTTTATTTATTATTATTATTTAAAACTCTATTTTGCATGTCACTATAAAGTTATATAAGCCTTGCTTGGTCAATATTCAATGCAAAACTTGTTTGGGTCCCTATTAAAGGATTAATTTGTTCAACCTCGGCCCGCGGCTTCGTTCAGTTTTAAATTTTGGCCCACTCTGTATTTGAGTTTGACACCCCTGGAATAGAGAGTTGTTCATTCACATCCCCGTGGTGTAGCACAGGGGTAGGGAACCTATGGCTCTAGAGCCAGATGTGGCTCTTTTGATGACTGCATCTGGCTCTCTGATAAATCTGAGCTGACGTTGCTTAACACAATAAGTAATGAATAATTCCACTTGTAATCACAGTGTTAAATGTTGAAAATATAAAACACTTTCATGCATTTTTAATCCATCCATCCGTTTTCTACCGCACCTGTTCAAGAAGTTGCGTTAATGGTAAGAAGTTATTTATGTATTATTGGTTAGTGTGGGGCTGGCCCACCTGGGGGTTCTTCAGACCCCCAAGCACCGACATGAGAGCCTGTTTCAGGGTAACAATATTGTTTTATTTTTCAATAAGTTTCCAGCAATAGTATTTCCAGCCCCAACCCAGTCTCTCCTCCTGGCTGCTGCTTATAACAGAGCGACAGGTGATTAGAAAACAAGGCCCAGGTGGGCCATCTACGCACCTGTCGCTGCAGGCCCGCAGGCCACGCCCCCTCCACAGTTAGCTTCAGAATAACAATGTTATTATAAAGAATAACAGACTTATTATACTCTACAAATGTTGGTCTTACTTAAAATGAACGTGTTTAGTTGTGTTCAGTGTTAAAAAAAATATTATATGGCTCTTATGGAAATATATTTTAAAATATTTGGCTTATTGACTCTCTCAGCCAAAAAGGTTCCCGACACCTGGTGTAGCATGTTTAGCGAGTCCTCGTCTTTCAGCAATGATGTCACTTGTAAGAAGCGTAGTTTATATGCTGCCATGAAGTCGCGGATTTCGCGGCGTAGAAATGGCTTTGCACTGTGGAGGGACGTTAGCCGAGGGCGCAACATTGCGTTGAGGCAGCGGCCGCTGGCTTGCCAATTAGAATGTGTCACCAACATTTATTATAACAATATGATAACAGTGTTAAAATCCAAATGTATATTATTTATGTGGGACGTCATGCAACCCATTTGAATGTCTGTCTCCTGCCAGTTTGAGTAAAAACACCATGTACTGCGTGACAAAGACATATACTGTACATAAACTACTGACACATATTTACCACAACAGACATGAATGAAAAAGCCACAGTCTGCTTGATGATCAATAAAATAGCTCCGAGCATTTCACTCAACACAATCGGTGACCCGATAAAGTTGTGAAACCCTGCCCGACATCAGCTCGTCAGCAAAAAATGCTTAGAGTAAGATGGTTACATTCAATCCATCTGAATAGATGCAAAATGGTACAGGGGGCGCAGTGGGGTTTCAGGGGTGCGTGAGAGGCAATGTTGGTGTTTTTGCTCACGCTTGAACAATGCACATGCCTGCAGCTAGGTGGCAGCAGTGCTCAATTTGATGAACAGAAGCCAAACCCAGTACATGAAGTACACGGAAGCACCAGTACACAGCTGACAGAGAAGTTTTCGACCAGTGACGTGCTGTCAGGGGAGGCAAGTGGGGCAGTGCCTCACCTGCCACCAGGTGGCTTAACCATGAGCTGTTCCAAAACGAATTATCCATCCATCCATTTTCTACCGCTTATTCCCTTTCGGGGTCGCGGGGGGCGCTGGCGCCTATCTCAGCTACAATCGGGCGGAAGGCAGGGTACACCCTGGACAAGTCGCCACCTCATCGCAGGGCCAACACAGATAGACAGACAACATTCACACTCACATTCACACACTAGGGCCAATTTAGTGTTGCCAATCAACCTATCCCCAGGTGCAAATACACAGAAAGCATAAACCAAAAATGAAATATCAAAACTTATTTTATTTTATCAAAACAAATTAATAAAATAAAATAAGTTTTGATATTTCATTTTTGGTTTATGCTTTCTGTGTAATTTTGGTGTGGTTCCTGTACATTTTGGTAATTTTTATGGTGAAAATCGCAGAAATGTTGTGTTTCCTGATCAAAACAACGCAGTAGACGAGAAGTAAGGCAGACACAGGCGGTGCCTCCATGGCTACACACAGTGTGTATTGGGCTATGCGTGCGACGGGAAAAGGCCGGCCATGAGGCAGCAAGTACCTCTGCCTCAAAGTAGGGGGCAATATATTGTCAACTTGAAGTTGACAAAAGCCAGTCTTTTTTTCATTTCTTTTTTATTTAACTGTATTTATAACAAGGGCTTCACGATAGCAGAGATGTTAGTGCGTCTGCCTCACAATACGAAGGTCCTGAGTAGTCAGGGTTCAATCCCGGGCTCAGGATCTTTCTGTGTGGAGTTTGCATGTCCTCCCCGTGAAAGCGTGGGTTCCCTCCGGGTACTACGGCTTCCTCCCACCTCCTAAGACATGCACCTGGGGATAGGTTGATTGGCAACACTAAATGTGTTTGAATGTGAGTGTGAATGTTGTCTATCTGTGTTGGCCCTGCGATGAGGTGGCGACTTGTCCAGGGTGTACCCCGCCTTGCACCCGATTGTAGCTGAGATAGGCGCCAGCGCCCCCCGCGACTCCAAAAGGGAATAAGCGGTAGAAAATGAAAGTTTTAATATTTCATTTTTGGTTTATGCTTTATATGTAATTTTGGTGTGGTTCCTGTACATTTTAGTCATTTTCATGGTCAAAATCGCAGGAATGTTGTGTTTCCTGATCAAAACAATGCAGTAGACGAGAAGTGAGGCAGACACAGACGGTGCCTCCACGGCTACACACAGTGTGTATTGAGCGTGTGCGTGCGAGAGGGCGCATGCTTGTTGCCACGGAGAAAAGGCAGGCCATGAGGCAGCAAGTACCTCTGCATCAAAGTAGGGGGCGATATATTTTCAACTAGAAGTTGACAAAATCCAGTCTTTTTTTCATTTCTTTTTTATTTAACTGTATTTATAACAAAGGCTTCTTGATGGCAGAGAGGTTAGTGCGTCGGCCTCACAATACGAAGGTCCTGAGTAGTCAGGGTTCAATCCCGGGCTCGGGATCTTTCTGTGTGGAGTTTGCATGTCCTCCCCGTTAATGCGTGGGTTTCCTCCGGGTACTCCGGCTTCCTCCCACTTCCAAAGACATGCACCTGGGGATAGGTTGATTGGCAACACTAAATTGGCCCTCGTCTGTGAATGTGAGTGGGAATGTTGTCTGTCTATCTGTGTTGGCCCTGCGATGAGGTGGCGACTTGTCCAGGGTGTACCCCGCCTTCCGCCAGATTGTATCTGAGATAGGCGCCAGCGCCCCCCGCGACCCCAAAAAATTGAAGTTTTAATATTTCATTTTTGGTTTATGCTTTCTATGTAATTTTGGTGTGGTTCCTGACCATTTTGGTCATTTTCATGGTCAAAATCGCAGGAATGTTGGGTTTCCTGATCAAAACAACGCAGTAGACAAGAAGTGAGGCACACACTGGCGGTGCCTCCACGGCTACACACAGTGTGTATTGGGCGTGTGCATGCGAGGGGGCGCATGTTTGTTGCCACGGGGAAAAGGCAGGCCATGAGGCAGCAAGTACCTCTGCCTCAAAGTAGGGGGCGATATATTGTCAACTTGAAGTTGACACAGGCAGTCTTTTTTTAATTTCTTTTTTATTTAACTGTATTTATAACAAGGGCTTCACGATGGCAGAGGGGTTAATGCGTCTGCCTCACAATACGAAGGTCCTGAGTAGTCAGGGTTCAATCCCGGGCTCGGGATCTTTCTGTGTGGAGCTTGCATGTCCTCCCCGTGAATGCGTAGGTTCCCTCCGGGTACTCCGGCTTCCTCCCACTTCCAAAAACATGCACCTGGGGATAGGTTGATTGGCAACACTAAATTGGCCCTAGTGTGTGAATGTGAGTGTGAATGTTGTCTGTCTATCTGTGTTGGCCCTGCGATGAGGTGGCGACTTGTCCAGGGTGTACGGTTCCGCCCGATTGTAGCTGAGATAGGCACCAGCGACCCCAAAGGGGAATAAGCGGTAGAAATTGGATGGATGGATGTATATATAACAAACATGGCATTTTTATTAGAGTAAGCCAGCGTTTGTGGTGCAAAAATATTGTTTAATTTCTTGGAATTAAATTGAATTAAATGAATGTTTCTGCAAATATGGAGGATTATATACTGTATCCAAGATGAAATACTTCTGCAAACTGGAATTTAAGACAAAATGAATGCGGTCTGACAAAGTATGTTTTCATGGAGGATAGCTATTGCTGCTTCACATACAAATACAGAAAGGTAATATACACTCACAATACTTGATTTATTTTGTTGAAAGCAAATGGGACCAAAAAATGTTTAATAACTTTATCGAATACTTTTTGAACCCGTTTATCTTTGGACTGGACTCTCGCGACTGTGTTGTATCCATTGTGGATTGAACTTTCAGTATCATGTTAGATCCGCTCGACATCCATTGCTTTCCTCCTCTCTAAGGTTCTCATAGTCATCATTGTCACCGACGTCCCACTGGGTCATTATTGTCACCAATGTCCCACTGGGTGTGAGTTTTCCTACCGAGGATGTCGTGGTGGTTTGTGCAGCCCTTTGAGACACTAGTGATTTAGGGCTATATAAGTAAACATTGATTGATTGATTGATAATATCATTATGAAAACATTTTTATGAAAGTGAAAAACTCCCTTTTTTTGCCTATAACTCTAATGTGCAACCTAAATCAACAATGACTAGAGCTGCACATATGAATTTAAGTTAAAAAAAAAAAAGAAGAAAAAAAGTATGCTGTTTAGTTCACCGCACGTCACTGTTTTCCACAATATTAGGTACTAGGAATCAATGTTGGTGACAATTCGTACTACTTCTGGGTGTGTTTATGTGGTAAAAAAAATGTATTTGTGTAATAATAACATCGATTTTTGATGTTGTGTTTAACAGTGAGCAGATAACACCAGCTGTGCAGTCCAGTTGCTGTGTTGTTTTCCACTACTTCGGAGTATCATTTGTAAGTTTTCATTCATTTCAGTTTGTCCTAGGTGTGTTGTTGTGGTCGGGAAGTGGTCTTTTGTTGAGCGTACGAAGTGTTGTACTTATTAAACCCCGGCTGTTTGAGTGTGACGCGCATCTTTGTTGTAGTTTTCAGTGCCAAGTTTGAATTCGCCATGTAAAGTTGCTAATGCTAATCAGCAGCATGTACAAACCCCGTTTCCATATGAGTTGGGAAATTGTGTTGGATGTAAATATAAACGGAATACAATCCTTTTCAACCCATATTCAGTTGAATATGCTACAAAAGACAAGATATTTGATGTTCAAATTGATAAACATTTTCTTTTGTGCAAATAATCATTAACTTTAGAATTTGATGCCAGCAACATGTGACAAAGAAGTTGGGAAAGGTGGCAATAAATACTGATAAAGTTGAGGAATGCTCATCAAACACTTATTTGGAACATCCCACAGGTGTGCAGGCTAATTGGGAACAGGTGGATGCCATGATTGGCTATAAAAGCAGCTTCCATGAAATGCTAAGTAATTCACAAACAAGGATGGGTTGAGGGTCACTACTTTGTCCACAACTGCGTGAGCAAATAGTCAAACAGTTTAAGAACAACGTTTCTCAAAGTGCAATTGCAAGAAATTTAGAGATTTCAACATCTACGGTCCATATTATCAAAAGGTTCAGAGAATGTGGAAAAATCACTCCACGTAAGCGGCATGGCAGGAAACCAACATTGAATGACCGTGACCTACAATCCTTCAGATGGCACTGTATCAAAAACCAACATCAATCTCTAAAGGATATCACCACATGGGCTCAGGAACACTTCAGAAAACCACTGTCACTAAATACAGTTCCTCACTACATCTGTAAGTGCAAGTTAAGCTCTACTATGCAAAGCGAAAGCCATTTCTCAACAACATCCAGAAACTCCGCCGGCTTCTCTGGGCTCGAGCTCACCTAAGATGGACTGATGCAAAGTGGAAAAGTGTTCTGTGGTCTGACGAGTCCACATTTCAAATTGTTTTTGGAAATATTCGACATCGTGTCATCCGGACCAAAGGGGAAGGAAACTATCAAGACTGTTATCGACACAAAGTTCAAAAGCCAGCATCTGTGATGGTATGGGGGTGCATTAGTGCCCAAGACATGGGTAACTTACACATCTGTGAAGGCACCAATAATGCTGAAAGGTACATACAGGTCTTGAAACAACATATGCTGCCATTTAAGCGCTGTCTTTTTCATGGACGCCCCTTCTTATTTCAGCAAGACAATCCCAAGCCCCATTCAGCACGTGTTACACTAGCGTGGCTTCGTAAAAAGAGTGCGAGAATCTTCCTAGCCCGCCTGCAGTCCAGACATGTCTCCCATCGAAAATGTGTCACGCATAATGAAGCGTAAAATACGACAGACTGTTGAACGACTGAAGCTCTACATAAAACAAGAATGGGAAATAATTCCACTTTCAAAGCTTCAACAATTAGTTTCTTCAGTTCCCAAACATTTATTGAGTGTTGTTAAAAGAAAAGGTGATGTAACACAGGGGTGAACATGCCCTTTCCCAACTACTTTGGCACGTGTTGCAGCCATGAAATTCTAAGTTAATTTTTATTTGCAAAAAAAAAATAAAGTTTATGAGTTTGAACATCAAATATGTTGTCTTTGTAGTGCATTCAATTGAATATGGGTTGAAAAGGATTTGCATATCATTGTATTCTGTTTATATTTACATCTAACACAATTTCCCAACTCATATGGAAACGGGGTTTGTATGTTATATTTTATATCGTTATATTTAGTCTATTTACACTTGCATTGTCTTTTCCATCCTTACACTTTCCATCATTGTAACTGAGCTACTGTGTGGAACGATTTCCCTTGTGGATCATTAAAGTTTGTCTAAATCGTCCGGAAAACACGGTAATTTCAACGCTGGTGTCAGCAAAATAAAACAGTAGTACGTCAATTTAAAGAGGGTGTCTAAACAATGAAGAATCACTGGCCTATTGCATGGTGGACGACTCTGACATGAGACTTTTGAGCGGCAACAATGGCTTCTCAGCTCAAAAGCGACAGCGATCTCGCCTCCTCACTCAAGCGCCTCAACCTTTTCACATGCGGCGTCAAAAACAGCGAGCTGACTTCGCACCAGCGTCCCACACTTAAAGACAAAAGACGAGGGCCGAGCGCCAATAAAACTGCAACAATAGGTGTCGCTTTGGAGTGAGAACCTGATTTGTATTCATGGGGCGCACTTTCAAAGTTTTTTCCAACAAGTCATTCCGGCTTGAAATCATACCGACTTTCCATTTATAATCACTTTATCAGAATTAGCTATACACTAATTGTTTTTTTTATGTTAGTAAATCTGTTTGATGTTGAAGCTAAGCACAGACATTAGTCAGGTGCAGTGTTAACATTATGTCTCATGCTATTTTAATCATTTTTGTCACTTTTTTTATTTATTTTGCCCATCATTCACAATCTTAACGTAAGACAAGAACACATGTTTTCTTTTTTATGCATTCTAAATCATAAATAAACACTAGCAAAAGTCAGCATACAATGGAGCTGATGATGGATGCTCTATTCCGTCTATAAAAAGCTTTTTAGACATTTTATATGGACATTAAGTTTTCATGTGATTTAATAACATTCATAACAACATGTATTGTTTATGTATTTTTGCTCACTCTAAGCAAACGGCGGCGTATTCATTTTACGGACGCGTCACAACGTTGCCTTTTCCCTTCAACAACATTACTACTAATTATGGCAGATTTCATGAGAGACAACAAAGACCACTTTGGGACTAATGACGATTCAAAAACTTCTATTTTTGAGCCTGAATATAAGGAGGATGATCTACAAGTTTTAGAAGCGGTGTGCTATACACAGATGCAGCTTTAGTGAAACACTTAGCATCATGGACCCCGACTTAAACAAGTTGGAAAACTTGTTCGGGTGTTACCATTTAGTGGTCTATTGTACGGAATATGTACTGAACTGTGCAATCTACTAATAAAAGTTTCAATTATTGCTAAGTGCTAAAAAAGATATACAAACATAATAAAGCAACCACTTACTGTACAATGTCTACTCTCACTGGGATTAAGACTGATGGGATGTTTATATCGTCCTGTTCCATCATGATCCTCACGAAGGGTTAAAAAAGTGACACAAACGAGCATCTTTTTGTGTTTTTCTCGCCACCTCCGGGTCTAAGTTGGATGTCAAAATTGACCAACTTCTCAGTTAATGGCCACATTTTTCTACTATCCAGGTGAGAGGGATGACTTATAACCTAGAATTAACTTTCACAAACTCAGAGGTGATGCAGCAGCTCAATATGTCAATATAACATTGATGGCGCTTTTTGGATGTTTTTTTAGAGGGCTTTATGGGCGGAATAGCTACTGCATTGTTAGCCACCTCGCACTTGCCGTTTTTTACGACTTAGAGTGCATAAAAATAACTTACGTGTTCTTGTCTGTGAAAGATAAGACACAATTCCAAAAAAGTGCGGTTCCCCTTTGAGGCCCACGTCAAAGTGCGGCGTTTTAAAATTGCTTTCCGGCGCCAGTGTGGTGATCATTAGAATACAAATGTGAGAAACGAGAGGCGTGTCGCCTTAAAGCGCCACATCAAAAGCAAGCGGGGGTCATATATTCCCACCTCGGGGGAACCAGTCTCACTTTTTCAGGTCTAATAACGACGCCATCGGTGCTCCCGTCACGTTAACATGAATTAATTAACTTGGACCACGACATAAACAAATTAAAAAACTAATTTGGGTGTTACCATTTAGTGGTTAATTGTACAGAATATGTACTGCACTGTGCAATCTACTAATAAAAAAGTTCAATCAATCAATCAAAGTCATCGTGTGACGGCATCAGACCGGGCCTTCATGTTGGTTGCTTCACCCGGACTCTGCGTTTCTTCCCCGGTCGTGTTCTCATATTGATTTTGAAGACTTTTACATTTACGAGCATGTGTGTTGCATCCGGGCGGCCCCAAACCAGTTCTTTTTAACGAGGGGGTTCTCTGCCTTAGGGCCCCAAAACGTCAAGGAATAGCGCGTGACTTTTTGACGATCAATAAACGGATTTTAAAGCACATGTATATTGTACAGCATTGCTTACTATTTTTATTGGATAGTAGTCTGTTTATTTCAATTCTTAGTTTTATCTTTATTACCTATTGTGTAATTTATTTTTATCCCATATTTGTTCCCACTACCGCACCTTAAATTGGAGTCCTTAATCTTGCTTTTGTATTTAAAGTTAAAGTACCACTGATAGTCACACACATACTAGGTGTGGTGAAATTACCCTCTGCATTTGATCCATCCCCTTTTCCACCCCCTGGGAGGTGAGGGGAGTAGTGAGCAGCAGCGGTGGCCACGCTCGGGAATCACTTTGGTGGTTTAACGTCCAAAGTACCACTGATAGTCACACACATACCAGGTGTGGTGAAATTACCCTCTGCATTTGACCCATCCCCTTTTCCACCCCCTGGGAGGTGAGGGGAGTAGTGAGCAGCAGCGGTGGCCACGCTCGGGAATCACTTTGGTGATTTAACCCCCAATTCCAACCCTTGATGCTGAGTGCCAAGCAGGGAGGTACTGGTTCCCATTTTTATAGTCCTTGGTATGACTCGGCCGGGGTTTCAACTCACGACTTACCGATCTCAGGGCGGACACTAACTACAAGGCCACTAAATATTTGAAAAAGAGAAATTACAAGCAGAAATTGAAGCTGCGAGCAGCGTCAAGATGACCCCTGCACCAAGTCAAGTCCTTCACAATGCCCCCGGATTTCAGGGAGATCGGAGCATGTGGAAGGAAGTTATGACTGTTACAATTTTCCACCACAAGGGGGCGATGTTGGTGTCGGTACCAACGTCTAGTCATGATCTGAACCCGTCCTAAAAGCCTCATATGAGTTTGGAAGGAGGTTCGGCCATCTAAAGTGAAGTACAGGCTAAAGTTGCCAAGCTCCGCCCACTACGAATAGGTACCGACCCATACGGCCCTTTAGAGTGCCATTCCATTTGTGCCAATTCTGATTAATATCTGAATTTGTGGAGCTGCGTTGTAAACGTTGAACGTTTCGTGGCGAACCCTTAGATCAAAGTTTGGCACCAGGCCACGCCCACATTCTATAGCGTAAGGCAAAATTACTTCGCAACCGATCATCGCCCATCCGTCTGGTACAGGGGTCAGCCCCCTGGGGCTTTTTCAAAAATTTAAAATATATTTGTTGTTTTAGTATATTTTCTGTAGGAGAACAAACAACACAAACCTTCCTAATTGTTAGAAAGCCCACTGTTTAATATGTTTGTATTTATGCTTCACTGATGATAGCATTCAGCCAGCGCCGTTTTGTTCTACTAATTTCAGGGGTCCTTAAACTCACCGTAGTTGGTTGACGTGTACAACTTTTCTCGTCGCTGCCACAGAAAGACGTGTTTTATGCCACTCCTTCGTTGTCTCGTTTTGTCCACCAAACGTTTTGTGCTGTGTTGATGTTATTGACTTGCGTGGAGTGCAAATAATCCATGCTAACATGACATTAAGGTCAGCTGTGTGTACACATTGCATCATTATGCCTCGTTTGTAGGTATATTTGAGTTCTTTTAATTTCCTTTACTTATAGGAAATTCATCATAGGGCTGATGAATGGATGGTCGGCGCCTGAGAGCTGCGGCCTACCATCATGACCCCGAACTCCTTTCCCTCAGTTGGTAGATATCTTGAGATGTATGTTGTAATATGTACTGTATATGTGCTTTGCTATGGAGGTTTTTTCCAACTCCAGACTGGGCCCCTTAGGAGCCCAGTCTAGATTGTATTTTTTTACTCATCCTTCCCCAGCGTTTACCTTTTTCCCATCTTTTACAAAGCACCTGTTCTGTAACCCTGTACACGGTTTGTTTTTGTCTAATCTTGAACGGGTTTGTGCTGAAAACAAAGTTTCGTTGTACTTGTGCAACGACAATAAAAACCTATCTATCTATGTCCTTATGTGTATTTAATTTATATTTGCATGTCTCATGACACATTATCCGTATGTAATATCGGTTGCATTTCTAATTGTGTGCCATGTTGTTCCAGACCACAGCAAACGTTACCCAACTTGCCAAAGATTGTAATAAATCCACTAGAAGAAGACAGTCTGTCCTTTCCTTTAAGTTTGGTACAAACCTCCGTACTTTTGGCAGTGTTAAGCCAGTAATTTCCAGGAGTCATCTTATCCTCTGAGACACTTCCTTTAATGTGTTGCCTTCATTATAACACTTACATAAGGCTTTTAAGATTTTGCGGCTCCAGACAGATTTGTTTTTTTGTGTTTTTGGTCCAATATGACTCTTTTAATGTTGGTCTAGTACAGGGGTCGGGAACCTTTTTGGCTGAGAAAGCCATGAAAGCTAAATATTTTAAAATATATTAAACAGACAAGAAGCAAGGAATTAAACAGAGACAGGATTCAATTTAGCTCAATGGGGAGAAACCCGCAGACCTGCACCCTTGTACAGTGTCGTCCAACGCTCTGACAAGAGAATTCTACGCCTCCTCTTTTATTTGGACTTTCCCTGATTACACCAACTAAATGCATGTATTTTTAAGTAAGACCAACATTTTTAGAGTATAATAAGTATCTTATTCTTTTTAACTACTTTGTTATTCTGAAGCTAACCAATAGTAAATAAAATACTTTTGACTGTTAATGCGACTTCTTGAACAGGCGCGATAGAAACGGATGGATGGATTCAAATGCATGAGAATGTTTTGGATTTTGAACGTAATTTTCAACACTGTGATTACCGGCGGAATTATTAATTACTTATCGTGTTGAGCAACGTCAGTTAGGATTAATCTGAGAGCCAGATGCAGTCATCAAAAGAGCCATAGGTTCCCTACCCCTGGTTTAGTATCTGCCATTTTAATTACAGCTCATTTGGTTAAAGTCCGTTAAAGTACGACCCCTGTTTCTGGCCTAAAAATGGCCAACTTGTGGATTGTTTTCAAATGTGGGTTCTTGCGACTTACACCGGAATCTGTGGCAATGTTTCAAGTTTTAAAAAGCGGCGCTAGGGACAATTTTTGAAGTTCAGATTCGGGGATTGCTCAAGTATTCTCTTTTTGGCCCAAAATTTGCGAAGTTTAATGCATGTTAATGCCCTCAAAAATGTGATAGAGAGTGGGAGAATAACGATAAAAAATCTATTTTAATAGGAAAGTGATATTCAACTAAATAGTTTCCAGAAATCTTCTCCTGCCACTGATCTTATTTTCTATCTTGCAATAGGGCCTTCGCAGCTCGGGGCCACCTGATACCATGAATTATCATGAATTGATTAACGTGGTTAAGTTGAAAAACTTATCCGGGTGTTACCATTTAGTGGTCAATTGTACGGGATATGTACTGAACATTGCAATCTACTAATAAAAGTTTCAATCAATCAATACTCGGAAATTGACCAGATTCCCAATCGGAACCATCTCGGAATTGTGCAGCTTCTTCGAAAAACAAACGGGGTGGAAAAGAGACATGAATTAGACCCTACCTTCCGTGAGCCACGTTTCCTGGAGTTGGCTTAAGTCCTGGAAGAGGTCTGCGGAGAGGGAAGGGAGATCAAACCAGGTCCAGGGTCAGAAATCTAATCAACGTTACCTTCGGATTCCTGAGGGGGCAATTCCGTGTCCATGTATTTCCTTTTGGCTGCCATCAAAAGTCGATTCGGGGGCCCATTTCCTTGCGACTTCTGCAAAACCAAAACGTTGACAGATCAAGAGTGAGAAGGACGCACTTTAAGGACAGTAATATTATGCATGTTGCTTTAAATAAATAGAGTCAAATGGGTCCTGAGGTCTGAACAAAAACAAGTGACTTGGTGCATGTTGACCCTCACTTGCAGGGTTGTTGTTTTTTTTAACTTAAAACAAAGTTTAAAGCAAGAGATCGGTTTCGGTCAATGCCGAGTCCGACCGAGTCGTGCACGGCGTGCGAGGGAGGGAGGGGGGGGGGGGGGGGTGGCGGAAAAGAAGCGGAAAGTGCAAGCGTGCAGACTCCGAAATACGTACGTTTGCTAACGTGAAAGGCACTTGCTGGTCCAAATACGCATCCATGTTATTGTTACGGTCCATCCGTCAGCCGTCTGCGGTCATTTGGGCCGAGCGGAGCGGGAGCCGCGCGAGCCTGCGAGCCCGAGGAGGGAGGTGGGGTGGAGGGGGAGGTGGGGCTGTGAATGGAGGCTGCATGCATAATGAGCTCCATTCACAAAAAAAAACAAAAAAAAAAAAAAAAAACGCGCAGGGGAAGTGATGGCGAGTGATTGCACAGCAGGCGACGTCATTCATAAAATATCCACTTTTTGTCAATTTGCACACTTTGACGACTTTAAAATGCATCAAAAGTGTGTTTTTCTTTTAAAAGACGTTTTTTTATTTCTTTTTTTTGGGGGGGGGGGTTTGGCGATTGGCGCATTTCCTCTTTCAACGTCTCCAGTTTCACGTCTTTGTCCCATCACTGCGCTGACTTATGAATGAAGGACAGACCCCGCCCCCCTCGGCCAATCACAATCCTCGCAGTCCAGGTTGGCTGCCGAGAAGGGGCGGAGCCTGACGCCCGCCAGCCAATCGCCGTGCCCGCCGAGCACACTGCGCCTGGGCAGGACTTTCCAGTTGTTTTTCATTCAAAAAAAAAAAAAAAAAAAAAAAGGGGGGGGGGAGAAGAAAAAAAAACTTCCCATTCACAAAAACCTGCCCTGGCTTGTTTTTCCTTCTCTGTGTTTACCTCATGGCACCCCTCTGAGATCCAGCCTGGCTGGAAAAGTGGCACAGAAAGTGACGTAAACCGGCCCAGAAGCTTCACAAGTCCGCATTGTTGGTTTGGCTAACGTCTCGTCACTGATGGCAAGATGTTAGCCTCGGGGGGAGAGCAGCACAACTTTGGACTAACTTTACACAAACTGCAACAAATGACTTATCTTCCCGATTCATTCCAGCTGACGTTTTAGATGAAATGTGACCTTTATCGTACACATGCACACATGTGTCCCCACCGTGTCCTCGACGTCACTTGCATGCGCAGTTCGAGAAAGTGAAAACCCGGATGTTGAATGAACATTATTATTTGCAAAATAAAAGCCGCCGCACCTTAAAAAAATATTTTTTCCCCTCCTGAAAAAAATATAAGTAAAAATAACTTATTGCATTGCCACGTAATTTAAACGGCATTCCACATAAAATGATGCAGCAGGCCATGTAAAATAATGTGGCTGGCCAAATACCATGAATTGATAAACGTGGACCCCGACTTAAAAGCCTACTGAAACCCACTACTACCAACCACGCAGTCTGATAGTTTATAAATCAATGATGAAATATTAACATTGCAACACATGCCAATACGGCCGGTTTAGTTTACTAAATTGCAATTTTAAATTTCCCGCAAAGTGTCCTGTTGAGAACGTCGCTTAATGATGACGCGTGCTTGTGACGTTATTGGTTGGAGCGGACATTTTATCCCTGCACCACTCACGGCTAAAAGTCGTCTGCTTTAATCGCATAATTACACAGTATTCTGGACATCAGTGTCGCTGAATCTTTTGCAATTTGTTCAATTAATAATGGAGAAGTCAAAGAAGAAAGATGTAGGTGTGAAGCGGTGGATTGCAGCTGCTTTGAGCAACCGAAACACAGCCGGTGTTTCTTTGTTTGTTGTGAAGCTTTACTATGGAACAGAGTGGTCAAGCGAACATGTTTCCCGACTACATAAATTAATGCGACAAATCACATAAAATGATGCAGCAAACCACATATGATAAATGTGATGGGCCAATTAAAATCATGTTGCGGGCCACATAAATAGTCTGCAGGACTACGTTAAATGATGCGGTAAATATTAAAAATGGACCACATAAAATGTTGTGGCATATCACATAAAAATGTGCAGCAAGCCACGTAAAATAGTGCGCAGGACCATATAAAATGATTTGGCAGGTCACTTTAAATGATGTCGCAATCCATTTGAAACGATGCTGCAGGTCACAAAATGATGCTGCAGGTCACTTAAAATGATGCAGCAGGCCAATTAAAATGACGCGGCAGGCCACAGTAGTCAGTAGGACCACTTAAGATGATGTGGAGGGCCACGTAAACAAATGAGACATATCACATAAAATGACGCGGCGGGCCACATACAATAGTGAGCAGGACTACATTAAATGATGCAGCAGGCCACGGTAAATATTAGGCAGGACCAGATGAAATGTTGTGGCATAGCACATGAAAATTAAGCGGCAAGCCATTTAAATAGTGGGCAGGCCGCATAAAATGATGCGGCAGGCCACAGTAAACACTTAAGATGATGTGGAGGGACACTTAAATAATGCAACATATCACATAAAACAATGCGGCGGGCCACATACAATAATCAGCTGGGCCACGGTAAATATTAGGCAGGACCAGATGAAATGTTGTGGCATATCACATGAAAATTATGCGGCAAGCCAAGTGAAAAATGTAAAGGGCCACGTAAAATAGTGGGCAGGACCATTTAAATTATGTGGCAGGCCACTTAAAATGACGTGGAGGGCCACCTAAATAATGCGACATATCACATTTAAAGACGCGGCCAGCCACGTAAAAATGTGCCAGTCCACATTAAATGATGCTGCAGGCAACATAAATAGTCAGCAAGAACACATAAAATTATGTGGCATGCAGGCCACAAAAAAATAACGTGACCTATCCCATAAAATTAATCAAAAATCCATATAAAAAATGTAAAGGGCCACATAAATGAAGTGGCAAGCCAATTACAATGATGCAACAGGCCAATTAAAATTATGTGGCAGGCCACGGTAGTCGGTAGGACTACAGAAAATGATGTGAGGGTCAGTTAAATAATGAGATGTATCACATAAAATTATGCTGCAGGCTACATAAATAGTCGGCAGGACCACATAAAATGATTTGGAATGCAGGCCAAATAATATGGTCGGAAGGACCACAAAAAATTATGTGGCTTGCAGGCCACATATATTAATGCGACATCCATCCATCCATTTTCGGGGTCGCTGGAGCCTATCTCAGCTGCATTCGACATATCCCATAATATTATGCGGAGAGCCATATAAAAACAGGCCACATAAAATGATGTGGCGGGGAACAGTAAATAGTCGGCAGGACCACATAAAATGATGGGGTGGACCACATAAATAATGCAAACTATCACATAAAATAATGTGGCAAGCCACATAAGAAAATGTGCTGGATCACATAAAATGGCGTGGCAGGCTTCATAAAATAAACTGGTGTGCCATATTAATGATGGAGACAATTACAAAAAATGATGCGACATGCCACATAAAATGATGCATAGGGCCACGTAAAATTATGCAGCAAGCCACAGAAATAGTCGGCGGGACCTTGTAAAATAAAGCGGCAGCCCACATATAATAATGAGGGCCACATAAATAGTTGGCAGGGTCACATAAAATAACATGGCGGGCCACTTAAAATGTCGAGGAGGGCCATTTTAAAAGCTTGTGACGGGCCACATCTGGCTCCCGGGCTTGAGTTTGACACCTGCATCCTAAAATAAGAAATAAGATCCTACACAAACACAAAAATGACAACATGTCCTAGCTACATTTGACATGAAGAGATGCACTACTCCACAAAAACACTTACAAATGACGAGAAAAAAAAGCAAATTATGGACACCATTAAAAAGCCCTAAAAATGCAATTGTTTTTTATTTGCCTCTCACAGCTATATGAAAAATATCCATCCATTTTCTACTGCTTATTCCCTTTGGGGTGGCGGGGGGCGCTGGTGCCTATCTCAGCTATAATCGAGCGGAAGGCGGTGAACACCCTGGTCAAGTCGCCACCTCATCGCAGATGAATAAATACAGTATGTATAGTCTAATATGTTAGAGATAGTTCTAATCTTTTTATGGCTGTTATGTAGTGTATTCGTATATATTTATATATATACACACATGTATATACAAACATATATACACATACATATATATATATATATATACATGTATATACATATATACACACACATATATATATATATATATACATATATATATATATATATGTGTGTGTGTATACAGTACAGGGGGCAGCACGGTGTGACAGGGGTTATTGTGTGTGCTTCACAATACGAAGGTCCTGGGTTCAGTCCTGGGGTGGCAACACTAAATTCGCCCTAATGTGTGAATGTGAGTGTGAATGATGTCCGTCTATCTGTGTTGGAAGTGCGATGAGATGGCGACTTGTCCAGGGTGCACCGCGCCTTCCGCCCAAATTCAACTGAGATAGGCTTCAGCACCCCCCGCGACCCCAAAAGGAACAAGCGGTAGAAATGGATGGATGGATGTTAGAGAATTAAAAGGACCACAAAATATATACCCGTACACACGCACGCACGCACGCATGCACACACACACACACACACACACACACACACACACACACACACACACACACACACACACACACACACACACACACACACACACACACACACACACACACACAGGCCTAGACAGGAGGAGGACAGAGTGTAGGTACACAGAACATCTATCTATCTATATATATATACATACATACATACACACACATATATATATATATATATATATATATATATGTACAGTATATATATATATATATATATATATATACACATCTATATATCTTTATACATATATACACACACATATACAGGACTGTCTCAGAAAATTAGAATATTGTGATAAAGTCCTTTATTTTCTGTAATGCAACTGAAAACATGAAAATGTCATACATTCTGGCTTCATTACAGATCAACTGAAATATTGCAAGCCTTTTGTTATTTTAGTATTGCTGATTATGGCATACAGCTTAAGAAAACTCAAAAATCCTATCTCAAAAAATAAAAATATTTCTTCAGACCAAGTAAAAAAAAAAAGATTTATAACAGCAAAACAAAATCCAACATTTGAAAATGTCAATTAATACACTCAGTACTTGGTTGGGAATCCTTTTGCACAGATTACTGCATCAATGCGGCGTGGCATGGAGCCAATCGGCCTGTGGCATTGCTGAGGTGTTATGGATGCCCAGGATGCTTCAATAGCGGCCTTCGGCTCATTTGCATTATTGGGTCTGGTGTCTTTCAACTTCTTCTTCACAATACCCCACACATTCTCTATGGGTTTTAGGTCAGGAGAGTTGGCAGGCCAATGGAGGACAGTACTGCCATGGTCAGTACACCAGTTACTGCTGGTTTTGGCACTGTGGACAGGTGCCAGATCATGCTGGATCAATCATTTAGTAAGGATTGTGAATGAAAGGCAAAGTTCCCCTTTAAGAAACACCAAAAGAAATCAAGAAAAAAACTGTGGTAGTCAGTAACAGTTCCATTTTAGGTCTAGCAGAAAAAATCCCGCCAAGACAAAATTAGTACTTTGTTGCACCACCTCGGGCTTTTATAAAAGCTTGCAATTTCTAAGGGCTTTGCAAACAGAACTCTTCCTCACTCTTGCTCCAACTTTCTGCCTTCAGATCAACTTGGCAGCTTGGAGTCTTGTCATCCTCCATTTTCTCCCATTTCACCAACAAATTTCACATGGGATGGAGATCTTTTACCTCTTTTATCTTTCTACAAGGTAACTTTGGAAACCCTTTGCTGTATGGCAAGACGCATTGTCTCCTAGTAAATGATGTCGTCGCCCCCAAATATCCTTCCCATTGCTGGAATAGGAGACACAAAGTCAACTTGTGTATTTATTGAAGATGTAATGACAGCCGTCATCAGTTGATGACTGTGCAAATGTGCACATTTTCTTCAGGCGGTCGTCTTCATAAATCTCATTGGGAGCAAAACCAAACAAAAAGTTGCCCAATGCAGATTCACCGTTCATCACTGAATATTACTTTCATCCAGTCATCCATGGTCCACTTTTTCTTTCCCTTGTTATTTATTTACATGTTAATGACAGCTTTCCTTTAGTTTTTTGTAATCAAGCCCCATTTCCTTTAGAGTCTTTCTGACAGTTCTCTCACAGACGCTGACTCCCAGTTTTGTTCTTCATTCGTTTTGCTGTGCATTTTCTCTTTTCAAGACATTTAGCTTGGCGTTTTCTGATGTTGTCCTCGGTCTACCAGTATGCTTGCCTTTTACAACCTTCCCGTGTTCGTTGTACTTGCTTTCCACACAGCCGACTGTGAACAATCCACATCTTTTGCAACATTTTACCTTCCTGAAGAACTTTGACAATCCTCTCCTTTGTTTCAATTGTAAGTCTCCCCGTGTCGGAGCCATGATTCATGTCGATCCACCTGCTGCAACAGCTCTCCAAGGTGTGAACACTCCTTTTTAACTGATAACTAATGAACAGATTTCATTTGATGAAGGTGTTAGCCTTGAAAATAAAATATCACAAGCTGATTCCATAATTATTTTTTCGTAGAATTGAGCGATTGCACTATTTTTTCATTCTGCTTGATCTAAAATGAAACGGTTACTGGCCACCACAACTCATTCCTGCCAGGGCTTGTACTTATTGATAAATAGTAACAAGAAGAAACATTAAGTTTCAGTTCCTGTTCTTCAAAAAAGGCTTTTCTCCCACAGTCAAACTTCCTGTTTTCCTGTTTCCAATTGACCAGAAGGATTAAACGTGAGCTCATTCTAGTTAGCAGTTTTATCGGAGATGTGAAGAATATCAATTTACAGTCGTTCCTCGTCAAATCAATTGACATTTGTGGCTTACATTAGATATAACTTATGTCTGTCTTATTTTCTACAAACCCCGTTTCCATATGACTGAGGAAATTGTGTTGGATGTAAATATAAACGGAATACAATGATTTGCAAATCCTTTTCAACCCATATTCAATAAAATGCACTACAAAGACAACATATTGATGTTCAAACTCATAAACTTTATTTTTTTGCAAATAACTTAGAATTTCATGGCTGCACATGTGCCAAAGTAGTTGGGAAAGGGCATGTTCACCACTGTGTTACATACCTTTTCTTTTAGCAACACTCAATAAACGTTTGGGAACTGAAGAAACTAATTGTTGAAGCTTTGAAAGTGGAATTCTTTCCCATTCTGGTTTTATGTAGAGCTTCAGTCGTTCAACAGTCTAGGGTCTCCGCTGTCGTATGTTACGCTCCATAATGCACCACGATAGGAGACAGGTCTGGAGTGCAGGCGGGGAAGAAAAGTACCCCCCACTCTTTTTTTACGAAGTCACGCTGTTGTAACACTTGTTTTGCTGAAACCAGCAGGGGCGTCCATGATAACGTTGCTTGGATGACAACATATGTTGCTCCAAAACCTGTATGGACCTTTCAGCATTAATGGTGCCTTCACAGATGTGTAAGTTACCCATGCCTTGGGCACTAATACACCCCCATACCATCACACATGCTGGCTTTTGAATTTTGCGTTGATAACAATCCGAAAGGTTATTTTCCTCTTTGTTCTGGAGGACACCACATCCTCTATTTCCAAATAAAATTTGAAATGTGGACTCGATAGACCACAGAACACCTTTCCACTTTGCATCAGTCCATCTTAGGTGAGCTCACGCCCAGCTAAGCCGGCGGCGTTTCAGGATATTGATGATAAATGGGTGTGGCTTTGCATAGTAGAGTTTTAACTTGCACTTACAGATGTAGCAACCTACTGTAGTTACTGACAGTGGTTTTATGAAGTGTTCCTGAGCCAAAGTGGTGATATCCTTTACACACTGATGTCGGTTTTTGATGCAGTACCGCTGGAGGGTTCAAAAGTCCGTAATATCATTGCTTACGTGCAGTGATTTCTCCAGATTCTCTGAACTTTTTGATGATTTTACGGACCGTAGATGGTAAAATCCCTAAATTCCTTGCAATAGCTCGTTGAGAAATATTGTTCTATTCGACAATTTGCTTACAAATTGGTGACCCTCACCCCATCCTTGTTTGTGAATTACTTAGCATTGTATGGAAGCTGCTTTTATACCCAATCATGGCACCCAACTGTTCCCAATTAGCCTGCACACCTGTGGGATGTTCCATATAAGTGTTTGATGAGCATTCCTCAACTTTATCAGTATTTATTGCCAACTTTCCCAACTTCTTTGACATGTGTTGCTGGCATCAAATTCTAAAGTTAATGATTATTTTCACAAAAAAAAATGTTTATCAGTTTGAACATCAAATATGTTGTCTTTATAGCATATTCAACTGAATATGGGTTGAAAAGTATTTGCAAATCATTGTAATCCCTTTATATTTACATCTAAAACAATTTCCCAACTCATATCGAAACGGGATTTGTATTATGTTGTTGCGATCGATAAAGATATTCACCAAGCGGTACTTACATTTCCCAAGTAACAATGCTAACAACGCGGTGGCTAACCTTGTTGCTACCTTCACCTCGGCAAATCAAGTTGACCAACTTTTCGATGCACTTCATTTTCAACTCCTGCCCCATCAATAGCACATCTCCACATTGGTAAAGCTTTGATGTGAGCAATGTCAAAAGATGTGGGACAGTCGCTAATGCTAACAAGACTGCTATCAGCTGTATGGCCAATGCTAAGCGGAGATGATCTCAGTTGATGCACTTCATCTTCAACATCATCAGTTGTACTTGACATTGGTGAAACTTGTAAGCAATGTGGAATGAAAATGTTAACAACACAAAATTACTTTGTATATTGGACAGCTTTGTATGGATTCATTGATTGTTTACAAACTTAGTTCGGAGGGGATGTGACGCCAGAAAGACCGCACCCCACACAGGAAGTGACGTCAGAAAGACCGCGCCACAGCCAGCTTCATAATAAAGCAGTTTCGTAACTCGGAGCTAACCACTGGAAATACAGAGGCGAGTCATCCAGGCATGCCCGTGTTTTTCCTTCCGTCTGTACAGACGCTTGTGGAAATCACACATGAATACCTTAAGACAGAGGTGTCAAACGTACGGCCCGAGGGGCCGGATCAGGCCCGCGAACAGCTTTTAACCGGCCCGCGGGATGAGTTTGCTAAGTATAAAACTGAGCCAAAATTTTTGAATGAAAGAAACTGCTGTTCTAAATGTGTCCACTAGATGTCACAATAGCAATTCTTTGTATCTTTGTAGATCACAGGTGTCAAACTCTGGCCCGCGGGCCAAATTTGGCCTGCCGTGTAATTTCATTTGGCCCTTGAGGCAATATCTAATTAACATTAGAGCCGGCCTGCCAGTATTATACAACGGTGGTGCCGCTCTAACACCGTATTCACCGCTAAAACTCAACCTTGCCAACCCTCCCGATTTTCCCGGGAGACTCCCGAAGTTCAGTGTACCTCCCGAAAATCTCCCGGGACAACCATTCTTCCGAATTTCTCCCGATTTCCACCTGGACAACTATATTGGGGGCGGGGCTTAAAGGCATTGCCTTTAGCGTTCTCTACAACCTGTCGTCACGTCCGCTTTTCCTCCATACAAACAGCGTGCCGGTCCAGTCACATAATATTTACGGCTTTTACACACACATAAGTGAATGTAAGCCATACTTGGTCAACAGTCATACATGTCACACTGAGGGTGGCCGTATAAACAAGTGTAACACTGTTACAAATACCGTGTTTCCTTGAATTGCCGCAGGGCATATAATATCCGCCTGCCTTGAATTACTGCCGGGTCAAACTCGCTTCCCAAAATAATTAGCGCATGCTTAGTATTACCGCCTGGTCAAACTCGTGACGTCACGAGTGACACTTCCCCTGTCATCATTTTCAAAATGGAGGAGACTGAATTCAATACCGCTAATTTGAAATCGCATACAGGGAAGAAGATTAAGAGCTATTCAGTAGGATTTAAGGTCCAAGCTTACATCACACTCAAATTTTTACTGCATATCTTTGGTAAGTGCCGGAGTGAGAAGTGGTTTTAAAATAATTAGCACATGCTTACTTTTACCGCATGCCTTTGGTAAGCGCAGGAGCGAGAAGAGGTTTTAAATTAATTAGCGCCCCGGCAGCAATTCAAGGAAATACGGCATGTGCCACACTATGAACCCACACCAAACAAGAATGACAAACACATTTTGGGAGAACATCTGCACTGTAACACAACAAACACAACAGAACAAATACCCAGAATCCCTTGCAGCACTAACTCTTCTGGGACGCTACAATACACACCCACGCTACTACCAAACCCCCACTCCCTAGCTTGTTCAATATTCAATGCAAAACTTGTTTGGTCCCTGTTAAAAGGTTGATTTGTTCAACATTGGCCCGCGGCTTTGTTCAGTTTTAAATGTTGGCCCACTCTGTATTTGAGTTTGACACCCCTGCCTTGAGAGAAAGCAATTGCAGCTATTTCGGAATAAAAAAAATCCAGGAATTCACATTGTAGGAATTTTAAATAATTTATTTGTAAATTATTGTGGAAAATAAGTATTTGCTCAATAACAAATATTCAACTCAAT
The DNA here is from genome assembly GCF_033978795.1 of Nerophis ophidion. Taxonomy (NCBI): domain Eukaryota; kingdom Metazoa; phylum Chordata; class Actinopteri; order Syngnathiformes; family Syngnathidae; genus Nerophis; species Nerophis ophidion. The sequence continues at coordinate 25,200,408 of NC_084618.1, read as the reverse complement.
ACTTTGTAATACAACCTTTGTTGGCAATAACAGAGGTCAAACGATTACTATAGGTTTTTACCAGGTTTGCACACACAGTAGCTGGTATTTTGGGGCTGTTGCCGAGCAACACAGACTTTCAACTCCCTCCACAGATTTTCTATGGGGTTGAGGTCTGGAGACTGGCTAGGTCACTCCAGGACTTTCAAATGCTTCTTACAGAGCCACTCCTTCGTTGCCCGGGCAGTGTGTTTGGGATCATTGTCATGCTGGAAGACCCAGCCACGTTTCATCTTAAAAGCTCTCACTTATGGAAGGAGGTTTTGGCTCAAAATCTCGCGATACATGGCCCCATTCATTCTTTCCTTAACACGGATCAATCGTCCTGTCCCCTTAGCAGAAAAACAGCCCCAAAGGATGATGTTTCCACCCCCAGCTTCACAGTAGGTATGGTGTTCTTGGGATGCAACTCAGTATTCTTCTTCCTCCAAACACGACGAGTTGAATTTATACCAAAAAGTTCTATTTTGGTTTCATCTGACCACATGACATTCTCCCAATTCTCTGCTGTATCATCCATGTGCTCTCTGGCAAACTTCAGACACGCCTGGACATGCACTGGCTTAAGCAGGGGGACACGTCTGGATCTGCAGGATTTGATTCCCTGTCGGCGTAGTTACTTTGGTCCCAGCTCTCTACAGGTATTTCACCAGGTCCCCCCGTGTGGTTCTGGAATTTTTGCTCACCGTTCTCAAGATCATTTTGACCCCACGGGATGAGATCTTGCGTGGAGCCCCAGATTGAGGGAGATTATCAGTGGTCTTGTATGTCTTCCATTTTCTGATAATTGCTCCGACAGTTGATTTTTTCACACCAAGCTGCTTGCCTATTGTAGATTCACTCTTCCCAGTCTGGTGCAGGTCTACAATTCTTTTCCTAGTGTCCTTCGACAGCTCTTTGGTCTTGGCCATAGTGGAGTTTGGAGTCTGACTGTTTGAGGCTGTGGACAGGTGTCTTTTATACAGATAACGAGTTCAAACCAGTGCCATTAATACAGGTAACGAGTGGAGGACAGAAGAGCTTCTTAAAGAAGAAGTTACAGGTCTGTGAGAGCCAGAGATCTTCCTTGTTTGAAGTGACCAAATACTTATTTTCCACCATAATTTACAATTAAATTCTTTAAAATTCCTACAATGTGAATTCCTGGATTTTTTTTTTCACATTCTGTCTCTCACAGTTGAAGTGTACCTATGATGAAAATTACAGACCTCTGTCATCATTTTAAGTGGGAGAACTTGCACAATCGGTGGCTGACTAAATACTTTTTTGCCCCACTGTGTTTATATATATATATATATATATATATATATATATATATATATATATATATATATATATATATATATATATATTCATACATATATATATATATGTGTGTGTTTTTTTCTTTAAAACGGTCATTGCTCAAATAAAAAGGTGGGCGGAAAATGATAAATTTTTAGATGCGTCGCAATTCGGACATGGACAATTATACAATTGATTAGTAAAGATGAATAATCGATCTATTTATTGTAAATAAAGTGATGCAGACAGTTGCCCAATTTAGCTGACGTCAGTAAGCCACCTCCCTGACAGATCTGACCACCATTTTCATTCATTTACTAAATGTGGGAGTTATTGGAACTGTTTGTTATTCCAAATGAATTATTTTTTTTTTTAAAGCTGCAGATGCTTGTTTAATAAAACTGCATTAAAGGCCTACTGAAACCCACTACTACCGACCACACAGTCTGATAGTTTATATATCAATGATGAAATATTAACATTGCAACACCTGCCAATACGGCCGGTTTAGTTTACTAAATTACAATTTTAAATTTCCCGTTGAGTTTCTTGTTGAAAACGTCGCGGAATGACACGTGCGCATGACGTCACAGACTGTAGAGGACATATTAGCGCAGCACCATTTGCGGCTAAAAGTCGGCATAATTACACAGTATTTTGGAAATCTGTGTTGCTGAATTTTTTGCAATTTGTTCATTTAATAATGGATACTATAAACAACAATGCTGTTGGTGGAAAGCGGTGGATTGCAGCTGTCTTTAGCACAGAGGCACAGCCGGTGTTTCTTTGTTTGTTGTGAAGCAGAGCGGTCAAGCGGACATGTTTTCTCTACGTCAACAAGCATGTTTTTGGATGGGGAAATTGTGATATATATCTGTGGATAGATGCTGCCGACGGGCCGACAGCGGGCTAAGAAACATGATTGTCCTGACAAAGATGGAGGCCAGGAGGCGGGGCATGCAGCAGAGAGAAGAGGCGTGACGCGCGCAGGGCGGCACGACAACACCAATCAGCGCAAGGTGCGTACACCACACAGCTGCGCTCAATCTCATTACCTTCTGCTGCAGCATAAAAAGGGGGAAGGAGGAACATTCAGGGAGAAGTAGGAGAAGGAACCCACCGGAGAAGACCGACCACGAGCAACGACGAACGAGACCTGAGAGACAATAAGTCCCCGCAACAGACGCAAACCCTGGGCACCGCAAGGTGCACCCCGACCAGAAGCAAGAAACGCCCGTTCACTGCAAAGTGAAGTGACGGTCAGGCGCGTACTGCAAAGTGCCAGGCAAGAAGACTTAACAAATATTGAAGTAATAAAGTCAAGTCAAACCTGCTACGGTGCGTCATGTGTTGGATGGCACCACAACCCACACCAGGATGGTAGGAAGGCCGTCACAATATATTACCGGAGACATCAGTGGATTATTCGTCGTCCTGCAGCAGCTGTCAAAAAAGGCAGCTGTGAGCTTGGCTTCTCGGCTTCTCTCTGAGACACTGCGCGTTCACCGCAGCCATCCGACCTCGAGGTATTTCTTTACAATCTTTAAAATCTCACTAAAACACTATTAAAACAATAAGCAGATAAGGGATATTCCAGAATTATCCTAGTAAATGTGTCTAATTACATCTGAAACGCTCACACTGCCGCCGCCCGGAGCCGTCGCTTTTTTATTTTTCTTTTTTTTTTAGTCCTTAACTATCAATATCCTAATTTACAAATCTTTCATCCTTGCTCAAATTAATGGGGAAATTGTCGATTTCTCGGTCCGAATTGCTCTTACTGCTGGTGGCTCCCATTAAAAACAATGTGAATATGTGTGGAGCCCTGCAACTCGTGACGTCACGCGCACATACTTCCGGTAAAGGCAGGGCTTTTCTATTAGCGACCAAAAGTTGCAAACTTTATCGTCGATGTTCTCTACTAAATCCTTTCAGCAAAAATATGGAAATATTGCGAAATGATCAAGTATGACACATAGAATGGACCTGCTATCCCCGTTTAAATAAGAACATCTAACTTCAGTAGGCCTTCAATAAACATGAATTAAAGATGCATTAATAATCTATTTTTTGTGTAATTGTAGCTCCTGAATCGCAATTGAATCGTGAGGGGCCCAAAGATTCCCACCTCTACTTCTAACCGAGAAATAACACGAGGAGACCATGAAATATTTATGGCTAAAATGAAAGCTGTCACATGTGATTACAACGCACCTACAGCGGGCAGAGAAAGCTTTGAGTCATGGCACTGTTCTTCATCGCGTCATCCAATTGGAAACAAATGAAATGAGCGTCAGGCAGGCCAAGCCTAAGGAGCGCGCTCCGGCGGCCGTGGATTCCGATAGGTTCTGCGGTCACTCCTCACCGCGCAGTCCGGCTTGCTCAGCACAGACCCGAGTCCTGATAGACAGACGGGAGACACTTTAGGCGCGGGGAGGACTCAGAGTGCTTATTGATTCAAGCTGGATGGACGCAACGCCATTATGGCTGCTCCGCTAAGAAACCCTCCGCCAGCGAGCGGAGGGTTTCAAAGCATGGACCGGGAGGAAATAGTCAGCATATTTTTGTATTATAAAGAAAGAACTGCTCAAACGATGTGTTCAGAATTGTTTTTTGGCGGGAAAAGGGAAAAAAAGCGACAATTTCTTCCATATTTCTAAGTACATGAATGCAAATATATCACTAAAACCAGAATGAGACAAGAGAAGGTTGCCATCGGTTTCGACATGGAAAAATCAGTATCGGCCGATCACAACTAACTATCCTCCTGAGGATCAGCGTCCTCTGCATTAGACATTTTGTCTTTTGCCGGAGTTACAACATCCTGTTGTGCGAGACACAAATGTCCACTGCAGAGGACGAAGATTGTTAGGCGGACATGGTTATCCTAAACCAGGGGTGTCCAAAGTGCAGCCCGAGCAGACATCTTTTTTAACGGCACCTTCTGAAATTATCCAAAGAAACAGAAAACATAAAAAAGTGGAATAAATCATATTATATAAATATTATATTATGCTATAAATACATACATACAGTATATACATATGTATATATACACAGTATATATGTATATATATATATATATATATATACATACATATATATAAAATACATATGTACACATATATATACACACATTATATACATATATACACAGTATATATATATATATATATATATATATATATATATATATATATATATATATATATATATATATATATATATATATATATATATATACATATAGTATATATATATATATATACAGTATATATATCTACATACATACATTTATACATATATATATATATATATATATATATATATATATTTACACATACATATATATACACACACTAAAATAAATAAATATATACATATATCCATCCATTCTTCAGTTTTCTACCGCTTATTCCCTTTCGGGGTCGCGGGGGGCGCTGGCGCCTATCTCAGCTAGAATCGGGCGGAAGGCGGGGTACACCCTGGACAAGTCGCCACCTCATCGCAGGGCCAACACAGATAGACAGACAACATTCACACTCACATTCACACACTAGGGCCAATACATATGTATACATACAGTATATAGTCAAGGTTTCTGTGGTTTATCCGTTATACAGTGCTATATTCCCGGGGGAGAGCGGAATATACGTTAGGTCAGGAAAAAACACAAGAGGCAATATCATCCCTACAAGCCTGTTTCGCAGATTTCCCTGCTTGTCAGGGGATTTTTGCAGTCGATGGTAATCCTGCGAAACAGGCTTGTAGGGATGATATCCATCCATGGATGGATAGGTCCATCCATGGATGGATAGGTCAGGAAAACACACAAGAGGCTATATCATCCCTACAAGCCTGTTTCGCAGGTTTCCCATCGAGTGCTTGTAGGGATGATATAGCCTCTTGTGTTTTTTTCCTGACCTAATGTGTGTGTATATACTGTATATATATACACATTATTATACATATATATATACACAGTATTATACATATATATATACACAGTATTGTATATATATATATATATATATATATATATATATATATATATATATATATATATATATATATATATATATATATATAATATATGTACACATACATATACATACATACATATACCCATATATACATATATATTATTTTTTTTCCAGTGTGCCTCCCTCAGTGAAAAAAGATTGGACACACCTGTCCCAAAATTTGTTATCAGACTAAGAGTTGACATCTGAATTGTCCCTTTACTTGTTTCAAAGTTGCTAAAACGGGTGTCAACAAAAAATATGAAATAACTACACAACTGTACATACTGTTGCTCTGATGAGATGTTATTAATGGCGGTCATGTTTTAAGCAAACAGTCTCATGCTGGAGGCCTCCAGAGAGGTTTGTTTGGAGATAGAGCCGCTTCTCTCACGAGCCACGCCAACTGGAAACTGATTCTGCGTGCAAACAGCGCTGGTGTGAACCCACGTCACATGCCCTCGCTTTGCACGCCCGTGCCCGCACGGACGGATATATATGTACATAAACTGTTTTACACAGTTTGTGTATTTTATCGAGATTTGAATATGTTGTTTTATGCAACACTGATGTTAACAATACTACATATAATATCTTGTGTAACAAGCATGTGATTCTATGTTGCACTATAAGAGATTAAGACCTCACATTCCCAATTTTTATCCAACAGAACACATGTTGAATTTCAGGCATATAAAGTGCCGCTGGTATATTGACATGAGCAGGGATTGCATCATACCATTTTAAATGATGGTTTGGCGACTATCATCAACGGGAACCCTTATTTTTCCAATGGCTGTAGAAAGTACAAAGGAATTCAATACACATTTTAGAAGAACCAAATGTTGAAACCCTGAGTTAGGCTGGTGTGTGGAAAAGCTAAGTTCTGGGTCAGTTGCTTAGCTAACCGGCAAACCGGGGCTCTTTAGTGCCACCCTTGTGGCTCCCTGGAGCATTTTTAAAAAAGTATTGAAAATGGAAAAAGACGGGGAAAAATAATGTTTTGTTTTTAGTTTAGGACAAACATGACACAAACCTTCCCAATAGTTAGAAAGCCCACTGTTTAATGTTTGTGTGTATGCTTTACTGATAAGAGTTTTTGGTGAACATAATTTTGTCCTACTAGTTTCGGCGGTTCTTGAAATCACCATCGTGTGGACTGTGACGCAACATTTTTTTTACACGTAAAATCTTCCACTCCTTTGTCTCATTTTGTCCACCAATAGTTTTATGCTGTGCGTGAATGCACAAAGGTGACCTTTGTTGATGTTATTGACTTGTTGGAGTGCTAATCAGGCATATTTAGACATTGCATGACTGTGAGCTAATAAATGCTAACATACTATTTAGACTAGCTGTATGTACATATTGCATCATTATGCCTCATTTGTAGATATATTTGAACTAATTTAATATCCTTTACTTTTATCCTCTTTGTATATAATTTAGTTTTGCATGTCTAATGACACATTATCTGTATGTAACGGTGGCTGCATTTCAGATAGTCGTTTGTGTGCCATGTTGTTCCAGACCACAGCAAACATTACCTAGCTTGCCAAAGATTGTAATAAATCCATTAGAAGAAGACATCCTGCCGTTTCCTTTAACTTGGCCACACACATCTATACCTTTGGCCATTAAAAGCCAGTAAATTCCAGGAGTTATCTCACCTTCTGAGTAGCCTTTGATTTAGTAATGGTTTGTAATGTTGTAAAAATGTGTAGAATAACTATTAAATTTGAACATTTCTGCAAACGAAGATTTGCTTCAGCCTGCGACACTGTCATTTTGATAGTAGACACTTTCATCATGTGTTGTCTTCATTATAACACGTATGTAAAGTTAAAGTACCAATGATTGTCACACAGACACTAGATGTGGCAAAATTGTTTGCATTTGACCTATCATGACCTGGGATGTGAGGGAAGCAGTGAGCAGCAGCGGTGGCCGCGCCCGGGAATAATTTTTGGGTGATTTAACCCCCAATTCCAACCTTTGATGCGGAGTGCCAAGCAGGGAGGTAATGGGTCCCCTTTTTATAGTCTTTGGTATGACTTGGTCGAGGTTTGAACTCACGACCTACCAATCTCAGGGCGGACACTCTAACCACTAGGCCACTGGGCAGGTTCATAAGACTTTTAGTAAGCTATTATATTGCTATTATAGACACTTATGTCATGTGTTTTCTTCATTATAAGAATTATATACGACTAATATATATGGGACTAATATTTTTATTTTTTGCGGCTCCAGACAGATTTGTGTTTTTCTATTTTTGGTCCAACCCCTATCTTAGATAATCAAAATGTCTACAGCAGGGGTCTCACACGCGAGACGTTATTCTGCGGCCCGCACCTTGATGTGACAATTTAATGTTGGTGCTGCCCACGAGTTATATATGAATGGCGCTTTACAGCGTCATACAGGGGCGTCGCCAGACATATTTCAGTGGGGCACATGCCCCACTGTTGATCTGCAGTGCCCCAGTAAAAATTTCACCAATAAAAAAAAAAAAAGCTTCAGAGTTTTAAGTCTACATAACATAGACAACAGCGCACATACTACTTAGTATGGTAATTGATTGCTACTGTATTCACTCCACTAACAATGAACACATGGCCAATTAATATGGTAATTTATTCACATGTGGATCTAGACTTCGGTTGAGAGAGAGAGAGAGAGAGAGAGGGGTTGCGAATCAATGTGTGAGGAAGGTAACGTTAGCCAACAACAATTTGTTAATTATATTATTTTTATTTTTATTTGACTCAAACTGTAACTCTTAGATGGATATCAAAAAGTTATTCGCCCGCAGCAATGAAGAAGAAGCGAGGAATGAGAGATGTAAGTGAAGTCCTAGCTAGCTAGGCAACATCATTGTCTTAAGTTGATGCTAAGTTAGCTAACGTTCTTCCTTGTATCAAGACAAACATATTTATTTGCTGTACGAGCTGTCGGGGGAATTTCCAACGAACATGAAACATCATGTTGGTTATTGTCTGCTGGTTCTGCATCAATGATGATTTGGAGTAAGCATGTGTGAGTTGAGTGCTTCTCAAATGGTTTATCTTCAGGAAGGAAAACATTTTTCCATATCATCAAGTCGTGAGCCAATTTTTAAATCATTCAAGTTTATTTCACAGAAAAATAGCACAGTAGACTTGTCTTGTTAATCGGTGTGACTTTGACTAAAATAATCTTGTTTTGTCACCAGAAAAATGGCTACAGATAAAACATCTGGTTTTGTTTCCAGAAAAAATAGTAACATTTCTGTATTTGTTTTCAGAAAGATGGGTAAAAATATCGGGTTTTGTTGCCCCATTTACATTTAGATTTTTTTTTAAATATATTTCCATGTCTGTGCTGAGTACTCCTCCAACTTGTTAGTCGGTTTGCCTTTTGCTAAAATACTCACTAATAGTCACTAGAAAAAAAGGCTAAAATAATCTGGTTTTGTTGCCACAATTTGATTTTTTTCTCCCTAAACTTTTTTTTTTTCATGCACACATTTGACTGAAAATGACACACAATCCACTTTTATGTCACGACCCAGCAGTTGGGAACCACTGGTCAACTGTATAACAGTTACTGTAATATTTCCATGTCTGTCCAGAGTGATTGACCACTTTGCACAAATGAAAAGGAGACGTTCCAGTTTACTTCTCAGAAAATGATTCCCTGAACAGACACACAACAGTTGTTCATTTATTCTACTACTGTGGCTTTATTGTTTTGTGTATATTTTATAGATTTGTGTATCTGAAATAGGATTAGCCACATTGCCATAAATGGAAATTAAATAATATAAAAGAACCCAGAGATGTTGGGGTGCTTTATTTTTTGTTTTACTTTTGTAGATGTTAAATTTGCAGATGACTACTGCAATATATATTTCAAAAATATTCATTGCTCTTCCTTTTTGCTTTTACCAGTAGCTGTTCAGAAGTCTGGGGTAAAAAAGTGCACAAGTAGGTCAAATGCATTAGTTAATTTCAGGTGGTTAATCAAAGATCCATACAACATAATCTGATATGATTTCATAGTTTAAAGCACTATATATGTATTTTTTATGATAAATAAGTGCTAAAAATGTTTTTGCTTGCGCGCTTTGCACGCTCACATGAATTATTTGTGCCCCAGTACAGTATTAGGTCTAGTGACGCCCCTGGCGTCATACCCTCGATTTTTACGGGAGACTCCCAATTTTCAGTGCCCCTCCAGGGGTAATCAACCTCCCGACTTCCACCCAAAAAACAATATTAAGGGGGCTCTGTGGAGGCACTGCCTTTAGTGTACTCTACAACCTGTACTAACAGTGTGCCAACCCAACCACATGCAGTATTTGGAATCTATACACACGGTGAGCGACTGCAAGACATAGTTGATCAACAGCCATACAGGTCACACTGAGGGTGGGCGTATAAACAACTTTAACACTGTTACAAATATGTGCCACACTGTGAAGCCACACCAAACAAGAATGACAAACACATTTCGGGAGAATATCCTCACCGTAACACAACATAAACACAACAGAACAAATACCCAGAATCCCATGCAGCCCTAACTCTTCCGGGCTACAATATACACCCCCGCCCCCTATTGTAGCCCGGAAGAGTTAGGGCTGCATTGGATTATGGGTATTTGTTCTGTTGTGTTTATGTTGTGTTACAGTGCAGATGTGCTTGTCAATCTTGTTTGGTGTGGGTTCACAGGGTGGTCATATGTGTAACAGTGATAAAGTTGTTTATACGGCCACCCTCAGTGTCACCTGTATGGCTGTTGATCAAGTATGTCTTGCAGTAACTTCCGTGGGTCTGCAGAAGCCTCATACAACTTGTGACTGGGCCGGCACACTGTTTGTATGGTGGGAAAGTGGACGAGACGGCAGGTTGTAGAAGACACTTAAGGCAGTGCCATCACGGCACGCCCCTAATATTGTTGTGCGGGCGAAAACCGGGAGAATAAATGCCCCGGGAGATTGTCGTGAAGGGCACTGATATTCTGGTGTTTCCCGGAAAGATCACGAGAGTTGGCAAGTATGTTGCTAGGGCGGGAAACCCATTCAAAGAAGGTGAAGTAATTAAAGAGTGCATGTTAGATGTTGTTAAGAAATGTTGTCTTGCGGCCCAGCCTCACCCAGTTTCTGCATCCAGTGGCCCCCAGGTAAATTGAGTTTGAGACCCCTGGTCTAAAGCAATGAAGTGAAACAAGGATTTGCTAGACGCAAACCATAAATACCCGACTTTATGTTGAGTTGTGAATGATTTTGATGGCTATCTAAAATGGCTCTAACAGTATAAAAGGCTCTGACAATATTGTAAGTGTGATTAATAACAAAAGTCTTGGACAAATTTACCAGTGATGGTGGGCTGAAACCTCATGAGTCATTGAATTACTCGGACCAATTGGTATGAGGATTTCTCGAAAGGCATCAATGAATGCTTTGGCAGAAAACACCACTTGCTGGTTGAATTTAAAACTACAAACAGCTAAATTCCAACTACATAATGTGTAATATATTGAATTGTGCCGCTGATACACTAGCAATGGCCTGCCCGGCAGTCTATGCGACGCAATAATGTGCACACGTGTACACACACAAACACACACACACACACACACACACACACACACACACACACACACACACACACACACACACCGTTTCCAGTTTCTCCTCCAGGGTCACCCGAAATAACACCGTCAGCCCCCGTGCAGGTTCCCTCACGTCCTTCTACGAGTCATGCTGCCAACGCCCGAGCCGACAGGGAGGTGCAGCCAGGAGACAAACAATCCCCACCTGAAAATAACCGCAAACAAAAGACGGGCAGCCTTGTAAACAGCACTTCCTGGAAAAGGTCAAAACGCTGGTGAACTGGAGCTGAATTGTTGTGCGTGGCATCGCCTTGTTGGGCCCTCGGGCGCCTTAATAATGAGAGTGTAATTAAACATACACAGTTCCACATAACTGATGACTCACTTCTCGTCTATGTACTCCTGCTGTGTTGTGACGGCCTTTAAACTACTGAGGATTTATAACAAATATACACATTTTTAACCAATTCACGGCAGCTTGGGCACAAAAAAAAACTCCATTCATAAAATAACAGACTTTGTCAAAATGACAAACCACGGAAAAACTAATTTTTTGGAGAGTTACGACTCAGAAAATAACTTACGATACGGCTGACAACTGTATCAAGTGTTTTACATCAGCCGATATCGATAATTATTTGGAATGTTTTAATGGCATAAGGAAAATAAGAAGCAAAAGAAAAAATAATGTATTTCAAATGACTGTAACCCTGAGCTCAGCTAGCAAGGCAGAAAGGAAATATCTACACAAGCAAATGGGAATCACTCAATGTAAAAAACATTGTAAAATCATACTGAAGACTTAACGATAAGCTCTTAAAATGACAGTGCAAAAATAGGAAATATGTAAGAAATTCTTCATGAAATATAAGAAAATAGTGCAAAATGTGAAAATGTAAACATAGAAAAACCTGAGAAGAGCTATTTTCTGAGGGTTTAGTGCTAGGAAATAACGGCTGTGTAGTATTAATTTGCCTCGTTATTGTTAATAAACTATAGAAATGAATTTTAGCTCTGCATTAATTATTTGAAGTGAAGTGAATTATATTTATATAGCGCTTTACATAGTGAAACCCAATATCTAAGTTACATTCAAACCAGTGAGGGTGGCACTGAAAGCAGGTGGGTAAAGTTTCTTGCCCAAGGACACAACGGCAGTGACTAGGATGGCGGAAGCAGGAATCGAACCTGCAACCCTGAAGTTGCTGGCACGGCCGCTCTACCAACCGAGCTAAACCAGCCCATTAAATGTTATTTGATAGATAGATACATGGATAAATAGATAGATAGATGGATAGATAGATAGATAGATAGATAGATAGATAGATAGATAGATGGATAGACAGATAGATAGATAGATAGATAGATGGATGGATAGATAGATATATAGATAGGTCTTTATTGTCATTGCACAAGTACAACAAAACTTTGTTTTCAGCACAAACCCGTTCGAGATTAGACAAACAAACAGTGTACAGGGTTACAGAACAGGAACGCTGATGGGTCGCCACAAGGTGCCCCGTAAAAGATGGGAGAAAGGTAAAACGCTGGGGTAGGATGAGTAAAAAAATACAATCTAGACTGGGCACCTAAGGGGGCCCAGTCTGGAGTGGAAAAAAAACCTCCAGAGCAAAGCACATATACATATTACAACATACATCTCGAGATATCTAGCAACAGATATCTCGGGGTCATGGTGGCAGGCCACAGCTCTCAGGCGCCGACCATCCTTTCATCACCCCTATGGGAATTGCTTTGAGGGCGTTGGGTTCGGGGGGTGCGTGTGTATGTGTGGCGTATATTTTTTTGGATGTATGTTTGTGTGTAAGCCGGCAGTGTGTCTCTGTTCCGCGGCCTTGATCTTGTGCAGTCGCTAGTCCAAAGTCAACAACAACAGGTGTGTGGCCATGAGAGACAAGAAGGGAGTTTGTTGTGTTTTCGCCACACTGTCCTTCGGGAGAGTCTTGAAGCCAGGGAAACAATCTATACAAGTGAAAATAAAATTTGCTTTACACTCTAAATCAGTGGTTCTTAACCTTGTTGGAGGTTCAGAACCCCACCAGTTTCATCCGCGCATTCACCGAACCCTTCTTTTGTGAATTTTTTCAAATTCAAGACAATGTTTTTATTCCGGATGTACAAAAGGAACCGTGCATGAACTCACAACAAATTACACACCTGCAAATCAGTGTGACTTCTGCAGTTGCCGTATCTACGATACGCCGATATGGAGAAGTTTTTATTTACACGATGAGTCAATACTTGCCCACCCTCCCGATTATTTTCGGGAGAATCCCGAATTCCAATGCCCCTCCCGAAAATCTCCCGGGGCAACCATTCTCCTTTAGCGTCCTCTACAACCTGTCGTCACGTCCGATTTTCCTCCATACAAACGGCGTGTCGGCGCATTCACATCATTTATGTGGCGTTTACAAACACATAAGTGAATGCAAGGCATACTTGGTCAACAGCAATACAGGTCACACTGAGGGTGGCCGTATAAAAAACTTTAACACTGTTACAAATACGCACCACACTGTGAACCCACACCAAACAAGAATGACAAACACATTTCGGGAGAACATCCTTACCGTAACACAACAGAACAAATACCCCGAACCCCTTGCAGCACTAACTCTTCCGGGATCTACAATATACACCCCCCGCTAACACCCCCCCCGAATTCGGAGGTCTCAAGGTTGGCAAGTATGGATGGGTCTTGACTGAGGCCGACTCACCGAACCCAGGTTAAGAACCACTGCTCTAAATAGTCTATGACTGGTCCTCAAAAATCCTGCGGGGCAGACAGATCGATGTTATCCAAATCACAAGAGTCTCCACAGTTCTTCCCGCATCCTCCAATCATTTGTGGCAGCTTTGGGGTACTTTGAAGACTGCCAGCAACTTTCAATTTGTCGACAAACCAGAGCAACGCTTACTCCAATCAGCAGATGTCCTGTTGTCATAATTCCGAATGGGTAGATATCTTCCCGTCCTCGACTAAAAAAGGGTCGCCAGGCACGCGGCGCTCCTTCTTTTCCCAAGAGTCCGTGGTGTGTCCAGCAACAACCGCTGTGTCACGACAAGCAGGTTCCCCCAAACCCAAGATCTTGTCAATTTTGTAGTTCAAATGTTTACATTTGGAGAGCAGTAAACAAGAAAGTTAAGACAAGACAAAGAAGCAAGCAGGAGAGATAAGGGAGAGGAAAGGGGAGCGGCCACCATTGATGAGTACCAGAGAGAAAGTAATTATTTAAATGTTATTATATCTGTCAATATCAATAATTAGTGAAATTTTTTATGACCTATGGAAAATAAGATGCAGGAAAAAATAAAATGAAAATATTTTTATTCAGGTCTTATTCTCTGGCAGTTACAACGTGTTTATGAGCGACGGCCAAATACTGTAAATTCCGCACTGTAAGCTGCTACTTTTTCTATGCTTTGAACTCTGTAGCTTATAAAACTGTGCGGCTAATTCATGTATTTTTCTTCGCTGACGGCCAAAAAACAAACCGTTGAAAAAAAAAAAAAAGCTATCAAATACACAAAAAAATGTGTATTGTTTGTGCTATGGTGCAGTCTTTTGGACGAGTTCGCTCACAGCAGGTGCTGCAGTGTCCTTCCAGTCAGTGCTTTGAACCGGACGTAAAAGTGCCGGATTCTTCACTCCAAGTTTGTACGTTTTACAATACAACTAAAACAATTCATACTTGCTGAACCTTCCGCGTGCGATGCATTTTCATGCACATTTGTATGTAATAAAGCTTGCGTCGTTAGCATTAGCTAATATGCTAACACATTTACGAGTGTCTGTGTCAGAATTATTAACTTATAAATGGCATTCTTTTTGTATTGTTTCAGTTTCACGAATTCCTCAGTAAATTAACCTTAGCGTCACCGTGGAGTTATCGAGTCTGTTTAGCTTTTTGGAGAGCTAGCTTGCGCAGTCCATGACAATGACGTTTGTTTTGTTTGATCAGCCATTTTACTGCCGTGTTATACAGACACTGTTTTGAAACAATTAAGGTATGTAAAAGTGCCGGATTCTTCATTCATCACTCCAAGCAACATTTGTAAGTTTTACGATATAACTGTGAATTTTGTGAAGTGACTTATATTTATATAGCGCTTTTCTCTAGTGACTCAAGGCCCTTTTACATAGTGAAATCCAATATCTAAGTTACATTCAAACCAGGGCTTCACGGTGGAAGAGGGGTTAGTGCGTCTGCCTCACAATACGAAGGTCCTGCAGTCCTGGGTTCAAATCCAGGCTCGGGATCTTTCTGTGTGGAGTTTGCATGTTCTCCCCGTGAATGCGTGGGTTCCCTCCGGGTACTCCGGCTTCCTCCCACTTCCAAAGAGATGCACCTGGGGATAGGTTGATTGGCAACACTAAATTGGCCCTAGTGTGTGAATGTGAGTGTGAATGTTGCTCTGTCTGTCTGTGTTGGCCCTGCGATGAGGTGGCGACTTATCCAGGGTGTACCCCGCCTTCCGCCCGATTGTAGCTGAGATAGGCGCCAGCGCCCCCCGCGACCCCGAAAGGGAATAAGCGGTAGAAATGGATGGATGGACATTAAAACCAGTGTGGGTGGCACTGGGAGCAGGTGGGTAAAGTGTCTTGCCCAAGTGACTAGGATGGCGGAAGCGGGGATCGAACCTGGAACCCTCAAGTTGCTGGCACGGCCCCATTCCATATTGTTTCAGTTTCACAAATTACTCAGTAAATTAACGTTAGCGTCACCGTGGAGTTATCGAGTCTGTTTAGCTTTTGGAGAGCTAGCTTGCGCAGTCCATGACAATGACTTTTGTTTTGTTTGATCAGCCGTTTTACTGCCGTGTTATACAGACACTGTTTCGAAACAATTAAGGGATGTAAAAGTGCCGGATTCTTCATTCATCACCCCAAGCAACGTTTGTAAGTTTTACGATATAACCGTGAATTTCGTGAAGTGAATTATATTTATATAGCGCTTTTCTTTAGTGACTCAAAGCGCTTTTACATAATGAAACCAAATATCTAAGTTACATTTAAGCCAGTGTGGGTGGGACTGGGAGCAGGTGGGTAAAAAATCTTACCCAAGGACAAAAAGGCAGTGACTCGGATGGCGGAAGCGGGGATCGAACCTGGAACCCTCAAGTTGCTGGCACGGCCACTTTACCAACCGAGCTATACCGCTCCATTCCATATTGTTTCAGTTTCACAAATTCCTCAGTAAATTAACCGTACCGTCACCTCGGAGTTATCGAGTCTGTTAAACCTTTTCGGCTTGCGCAGTCCATGACAATGACTTCTGTTTTGTTTGATCAGCCGTTTTACTGCAGTATCACAGACACTGTTCCGAAATAATTAAGGTACGTCAATTAACATCCATTCATCCATTTTCTACTGCTTATCCCTTTCGGGGTCTCGGGGGGTGCTGGAGCCTATCTCAGCTACAATCGGGCGGAAGTCGGGGTACACCCTGGACAAGTCTCCACCTCATCACAGGGCCAACACAGATAGACAGACAACATTCACAATATTTCTGTGTAAATAACTCCCTTTGCAATGTATATATCTGCGGCTTATTGTCCGGTTCGGCTGATATGTTGGGGGGAAAAAATGTGGTATATTCGTGGTGGGCCACGGCAAGTAAATGAAGGTACGCGAAACACTGACATTCATCCGTATGTAGTTTCTGCTCCGGGTCCGGTTGGTTGTTCACAGAACCGTTGCCGGGATGCCGAGTCGTGTGAAGGAAAAGTCGCTGCTGGCATGCGACGAGGACCAACGTCCCTCCTCGCCACCTGCGGCCCAGCCTCCCCTGCTCCAGACACTGATCTGCTTGTTGGGAGCGAGGACCTTTTTCCTCACCGGTGTCTGCCCGTCTGGCCCGGCCCGGGCCCTGTGAAAGATCAATCGGGTGAGCACAATAGCTTTTATGGGCCTGTTTTTAAACCGGGAGCGGGCGGCCATGCAGCTGCGGCGGGAAGGCACAAAGCACGCACTGATACACATACGTACTGCACGGCGACCACGTTGACGTTTGAAACGTCTATTTCTGTCGGCCTTTTTTGTCTCGGTTTGGACGTGTTTTTTCACAATAGTTGGAGGCGACACCCGCGACAAAGCGGCCGTGTCAGCATTGGGACACGCCCACTTGACTTGCTAATGGAGCAAATAGTCACATTCATGTCTATTTACACATTCACGCCTTTAAAGTGGCCATAAAAGAGAGGCCAAAGGCAACTGGTGTTGTGGGGGAAGGGGGTGGGGGGCATTGTTTGCTTCTAAAAGCAGGACGGCTGCGAGGAGACAGAGGAGATCTTTGTTGATGTCTCTCTCGCTCTTGTTGCCGCTGCCTTTTGGCATGAACCCCCCGCCATTGTCACTGACACTCTTTCCACTACATGCTAATATGGGCAAGGAGACACACACAAAAAAAAACATCTAATGTCCATTAAAGTGCCACAGCTGCTTTATCTGTTGCGGTCCCTGAAGGCACCGTCAAATAATCGGTCCACAGGCGGGACCAGCAGAGGACTACAAAGACATCTATTATCAGTCTGACATAATCGCACGCTTGGTCATGAGTGGGGAGTGAAAAAAAAAAACCAAAACGGTTGAATAGCAAGTTATTTTAGCTTTTTTTTTTTAGAGCTGGTAGACACTTTGCCCTCAGGGGTTTGTGCTTTGGAAATTGTTTCCAATCCCTGGGGTGACGATTGGGCCTGGGCCGATAACAATTTTTGCTGGACGATATATTGATCTACAAATTACTGTCGATACACGATATTATTGCCAACATTATTTTGAGAGCCAATTAACCACTGATGTACTGAATAATGCAAGTACAGGTGCTGTTCATATTATTAGAATATCATGAAAAAGTTGATTTATTTCAGTAATTATATTCAGAACGTGAAACTTACATATTATATCAATTCATTACACACAGTGATATATTTGAAATGTTTATTTCTTTAAATTTTGATGATTAGTACTGACAACTACTGAAAATCCCAAATTCAGTATCTCAGAAAATTAGAATATTAGTTACGACTAGTACCAAAAAATATTTTTTAGAAATGTGGGCCAACTGAAAAGTATGAACATGGAAAGTTTCAGCATGTACGGCAATCAATACTTAGTTGCAGCTCCTTTTGCCTGAATTGCTGCAGCAATACGGCGTGGCATGGAGTCCACCAGTCTGTTGCACTCCTCAGGTGTTATGAGAGCCCAGGTTGCTTTAATAGTGGCCTTCAGCTCTTCAGCATTGTTGGGTCTGGCATCTCGCATCTTCCGTTTCACAATACCCCGTAGGTTTTCTATGGGGTTAAGGTCAGGTGAGTTTGCAGGCCAATCAAGAACAGGGATACCATGGTCCTTAAACCAAGTACTGGTAGATTTGGCACTGTGTGCTGGTGCCAAGTCATGTTGGAAAATGAAATCTTCACCTCCATAAAATTGGTCCGCGGCAGGCAGCATAAAGTGTTTTAAAACTTCCTGGTAGACTGCTGCATTGACCCTAGACCTCAGGAAACACAGTGGACCAACACCAGCAGATGACATGGCACCCCAGACCATTACCGATTGTGGAAATTTGACACTGGACTTCAGGCAACGTGGATTCTGTGCGTCTCCTGTCTACCTCCAGACTCTGGGACCTTGATTTCCAAAGGAGATACAAAATTTACTTTAATCTGAAAACATAACTTTGGACCACTCAGCAGCAGTCCAGTCCTTTTTGTCTTGAGCCCAGGCAAGACGCTTTTGACGTTGTCTCTTATTCAAGAGTGGCTTTGCACAAGGAATGCGACAGCTGAAGCCCATATCTTGCATACGTCGGTGCGTGGTGGTTCTTGAAGCACTGACTCCAGCTGCAGTCCACTCTTTGTGGATCTCCCCCACATTTTTTAATCGGTTTTGTTTGACAATCCTCTTCAGGGCGCGCTTATCCCTCTTGCTTGTACACTTTTTTCTACCACATCTTTGTCTTTCCTTCGCGTCTCTATTAATGTGCTTGGACACAGAGCTCTGGGAACATCCAACCTCTTTGGCAATGACCTTTTGTGTCTTGCCCTCCTTCTTTAAAGTATCAATGGTCATCTTTTGGACAGTTGTCAAGTCAGCAGTCTTCCCCATGATTGTGTGTCATACAGAATCAAAACGAGAGACCATTTAAAGGATTTTCCAGGTGTTTTGAGTTAGTTAGCTAATTAGAGTGTGGCACCAGGTGTCTTCAATATCTTACCTTTTCACCATATTCTAATTTTCTGAGATGTTGAATTTAGGGTTTTCATTGGTTGTCAGCTATAATCATCTCCTTTTTGGCAAAAAACACTTGAAATGTATCAGTCTGTTTGGAATGAATGTATACATTCTACAAGTTTGACTTTCTAAATGGAATTAATGAAATAAATCAACTTTTCATGATATTCTAATAATATGACCAGCACCTGTATACCCTTCCAATTGCAATAAACTTGTATTTCTCCTATATTTTCACATTGTAATTTGATGTCAACTTTTGAAATATCCATCCATCCATTTACTGCCGCTTGTCCCTTTTGAGATCGCGGGGGGTGCTGGAGCGTATCTCGGCTGCATTCGGGCGGAAGGCGGCGTACATCCTGGACAAGTGGCCACCTCATCGCATCCCGAGTTCAATCCCGGGCTCAGGATCTTTCTGTGTGTAGTTTGCATGTTCTCCCCGTGAATGCGTGGGTTCCCTCCGGGTACTCCGGCTTCCTCCCACCTCCAAAGATATGCACCCGGGGATTGGTTGATTGGCAACACTAAATTGGCCCTAGTATGTGAATGTGAGTGTGAATGTTGCCTGTCTATCTTTTAAATCCATCCATCCATCCATCCTATCTCAGCTGCATTCAGGCAGTAGGCGGGGTACACCCTGGACAAGTCGCCACCTCATATACAACCCCCCTCCCTACTACCAAAAAACCCCGCCCCCCTAACCCTGCCCACCTGAGCCCCGACATTAACTGAGCAGTAAAAAGGCCTGAATGGTTGATTTATTCATTGTTATTTTATTTTCAAATGTATTAGCCTCTGGAAAAAGTTAATGTTGATATTTACCTCAGAAGGCTGCAAATACAAAAGAGGCAATCAATTTTTATTTAAATTTGATTTGATGTGCCATTGATATTTTTTAATTATTATTATTATTATTATTATTTGAAACTCAATTTTGCATGTCACTATAAAGTTATATAAGCTTTGCTTGTTCAATATTCAATGAAAAACTTGTTTGGGTCCCTATTAAAAGGTTAATTTGTTCAACCTCGGCCCGCGGCTTTGTTCAGTTTTAAATTTTGGCCCACTCTGTATTTGAGTTTGACAGCCCTGCACTAACTCTTCTTCCACCGTGCTGCCCTATCTTTTATTTTTTTATCTTTAAATCATCCATGTTAAATAAAACAAACAAAAAATACAAATAAATTATACACACACTGAAGTCTTTTAACCAAGTTGTATTTTTTGTCATAACTAAAGTAGACACACTTTATGCCAGGGGTCTCAGATACGCGGCCCGCGGGCCAATTGTGGTTATTTTGCGACCCCCACCTTAATATAAAAGTTTAATGTTAGTGCGGCCCGCGAGTTTTATATGAATGGCGCTTGACAACGTTCTGTTATTTGGGTCCAAAATGGCTCTTTCAACGTTCTGGGTTGCCTACCCTTGCGTTAGTGGAAAAGCGGCAAATGAATGAAAGCGACAGAGACGTTGCCATGGAGACGAGAGTTTTCTTACGTGCCTGGCTGCAGTCACACCGCGACACTTGTCTGTCAGTAATAACAGTCCCCGATAACCTGGACCAATTCAAACCGTTATTTGTTTTATTTATTGTTTAATTTGCATTGCCTCACATGATGAACTTTACATATACTTCTCCATATGACGCCGGATAACACTCTGGGAAGCGTCACTTTTTTGCGCTCACTATTCCGGTACTTTTTTGGCTATTATCCGCCGACCGCCGTGTTGCTGTAGGGAGGAAAAGCGGAACGATACACATTTCGGACAAATAACATTATTCTCCGTGCGTCGGCTTAACACAAATATATTCCACAACCCCAAACATGTCTTTTTGAAAGCCTGCAGTGAAGAGAAAGGTTAGTGATGAGCAAATTCCAGGAGAAGTGGGAGATGCAATATTTCTTTGTTGAGCACAGGGGCAACCCGACGTGTCTTATTTGCACAGAGAAAGTTGCGGTGCACAAGGAATACAACTTCAAACGTCATTATACAACTAGACATGCTGAGGAGTATGCAACATTTTTTTAAGAAATCTTTTCTTGCGGCCCAGCCTCACCCAGACTCTGCATCCAGTGGCCTCCAGGTAAATTGAGTTTGACACCCTTGCTGTATACTTTCTTGGCAGAGGAAACACTAAATACTGTTCTGGCTTCATACAGTAAAAGGCATATTTTTTTTATCTGTGTTCAAATATGTTTATTATCTTCCATTTCAATTTGTAAACGCCTTTGAATGTTTTTTTAATAAATACAAATTGGCTGAACGGTTCTTTTCACTTCCTGTTTGCACAACGTCACGCGTGTCACTTCCGGTTGAAACGGACCGAGCTC
The DNA here is from genome assembly GCF_033978795.1 of Nerophis ophidion. Taxonomy (NCBI): domain Eukaryota; kingdom Metazoa; phylum Chordata; class Actinopteri; order Syngnathiformes; family Syngnathidae; genus Nerophis; species Nerophis ophidion. The sequence goes on along the minus strand of NC_084618.1, from coordinate 25,178,871 downwards.
CGTTTCAAATTTCAACTTGACTTCCACCATGAGTTGATTAACGTGGACCCCGACTTAAACAAGTTGAAAAACGTATTTGGTTGTTACCATTTAATGGTCAATTGTACGGATTATGTACTGTACTGTGCAATCTACTAATAAAAGTCTCAATCAATCAAAAACAGGGTGGAATTTCTATCGATAACTTTGTGCAAGAACAGCACAGCTTTTATATTTGACACAAATACTGTATCTTAGTTGCTGAGACAGTAATGTGTTTATAGAAGTTTCGATTGGGCTATGATGTTTAATGAGAAAATATGTTAACGTCGCTTGTTTTTAGGTTAGCAAAGAAGCTAGCTAGCGAAGCTCCCGCTAGTCGTTCCATAAGTTTACAAAGCTCAGGTATCAATCACGCTTTTTCGATCATTTTTATTAAAAGTCCTACTAAAACCCACTACTACCGACCACGCAGTCTGATAGTTTATATATCAATGATGAAATATTAACATTGCAACACCTGCCAATACGGCCGGTTTAGTTTACTAAATTACAATTTTAAATTTCCCGCTGAGTTTCTTGTTGAAAACGTCGCGTAATGATGACACGTGCGCGTGACTTCACGGACTGTAGAGGACATATTAGCGCAGCACCATTTGCAGATAAAAGTAGTCTCTTTTCATCGCGCAATTGAACAGTATCCTGGACATCTGTGTTGCTGAATCTTTTGCAATTTTTTCATTTAATAATGGAGAAGTCAAAGTAGAAAGATGGAGGTGGGAAGCTTTTACCCTTTAGCCGCACAAACACACGGTGTTGCTTGTTTAAAATTCCCGGAGGTGAAGCTTTACTATGGATCAGAGCGGTCAAGCGAACATGGTTCCCGACCACTTGTCAACCGGCAGGTTTCAGTGAGAAAATTGTGGTTAAAAAGTCGCTTCTTACCAGAGATCAGCTGAGCTTGTGCCGTCCATGCAGCTGCTGTCAACTTCCCTCAGAGACTGGCGTCAAGACACACGTGGACCCACCCCTCCGACTATCAGGTACTATTTAATCTCACTAAAACACTAGCAACACAATAGAAAGATAAGGGATTTCCCAGAATTATCCTAGTAAATGTGTCTAAAAACATCTGAATCCGTCCCAATGCAATCACCTTTTTTTTTAATTTTTTTTTTTTTTTTAAATGAAAAAAATAACCCCTTGCAGCACTTACTCTTCCGGGACGCTACAATATACACCCCCCCGTGCCTCATCTCCCGAATTCGGAGGTCTCAAGGTTGGCAATTATGGTAATATCGATTGTCATTTTTACAATGTACGATTTGATGGACAACTTTATTTGAAATCATAAGTCACCCAGATATTTAAATAGCGTATTTTCCGGACTATAGAGCGCACAAGTATACGAGCCACACCTACTAAATTAAAATATATATGTATATATATTTTACATATATTAGCTGCACAGGACCAATAATAATAATAATAATAATAATAATAATAATAATAACAACAATGAGCCGCAGATATGAGTTACTTACAAAAAAAACATTTTATACATTTTTATATACATACCATAATTGTCTCCAAACGGTGTCTGTAACACGGCAGTAAAACGGGGGATCTAACAAAACAGAAGTCATCATCATGCACAGCTGCGCAAGCTAGCACTCCAATCAGCCAAACAGACTCAATAACTCCACGGTGACGTTTTGGTGAATTTACTGAGGAATTTGTGTAACTGAAACAATACAAAGAGAATGATGTTGTAAGTTAATAATACTGACACAGACACTCTTTAACGTTTTAACATATTAGCAAATGCTAACGACGCTAGCTTGATTTCAATTCGGTAGCATGAGCAAATATGCATGAAAACACTCCTTCAGACGTCACACATGGGACAGTTTAGTAAGTAAGTATTGTTTAAGTTGTATTGTAAAACTTGCAAACGTTAGGAGTCATAAATGACGAATCCATACATGTAAAACCGCTATGGACGGCTAGAATGGGTTATACTTGTATAGCGCTTTTCTACCTTCAAGGTACTCAAAGCGTTTTGACTCCACTTCCACATTCACCCATTCACACACACATTCACACACTGATGGCGGGAGCTGCCATGCAAGGCCCTAACCATGACCCATCAGGAGCAAGCGTGTGTCGTGCTCAAGGACACAACGGATGTGACGAGGTTGGTAGAAGGTGGGGATAGAACCAGGAACCCTCAAGTTGCTGGCACGGCCAATCTCCCAACCGCGCCGCAGCGTCCCCATCTGACTTGTTAAAGGTTTTAATCAGACTGCATTAAATGAGGGTGGAAAGTAACTTGTTTAGATTTTAATTGAAAACCAACTTAAGTATTCAAACAAATATATGTTACAAGAGGACTATGAATATTGCAATAGCACAGGGCTCTAGAGCCGCATGCGGCTCTTTAGCGCCTCCCTAATGGCTCCCTGGACCTCTTTCAGAGATGTGTGAAAATGGAAAAAGAAGAAGAAAAAAAAAAAAATTTTGTAGAACAACAAAATGACAAACACCTTCCTAATTGTTAGAAATCCATCTGTTTATATTATACAGGCTTCACTGGTGAGTATTTGGAAAGCACCATTTTGTCCTACCAATGTCAGCGATCCTTGAACTGATCGTAGTTTGTAACTTTTTCTGATCGCTGCCACAGAAAAGTTTTTTTAAAGTTTTATGCCACTCCTCCTTTGTCTCATTTTGTCCAACAAACGTTTTATGCTGTGCGTGAATGCACAAAAGTGAGCATTGTTGATTCCATTGATTTGCTGGAGTGCTAATCAGGCATATTTGGTCAATCCATGACTGCAAGATATCTCAGCCTCTGAGAAGCCTCCATTTTACTAATGTTTTCCAATGTTGCAAAAATGTGTACAATAAAAAATAGAATACAACATTTCTGTCAATGGAGATTTGCGTCAGCCTTTGTAGTAGGCTAATATAGACACTTACATCACATGTTGCCTTCATTACAACACTTATATAAGGCTTTGATTTTTTTGCGGCGCCAGTCCGATTTTTTTTGTATTTTTGGTCCAATATGGCTCTTTCACCATTTTGGGTTGTCGGCCCCTGTAATAGCAGCATCCTTCCCAGGAAAAAGCTGAATACTACGAAACTAGGGGTGCATGTCATGCTTATGCCTCTTTTTCTACTACTTGGATATTTACTTCTTTAAAGTGACAGCGGGCTCTGTCCAATCACTAAAATACAAGGTAAAACGGTAAAAATTAGCTTTTAGGTGGCAACAAATGTAAAAATAAAAGATTGTGTCATTGAACGTACACAAAATAAAACTTCAAACTGTTATCAATTTGCAGTCCTTAAAAAATTAAAATAAAAAAAAAGTTTGGGATGTGCGTTGTATTTTTTCCTCTTAAAAACACTGACAGAAGACAGAACGGTACTTGTACTTCCAGTTCAAAGCTTTAAACAGCAGGAAACACTATAGGCATTCACTCAGCAGCACCTGCAGTTAGCTACTTTGTCCCAAAAAATGGCGCTATAGCACAAACAATAACACACCATTTCAGTGTATTTACGCGTGTTTAATAAAAAGGATTTGCGTTAAGGCCGTCAACGAAGAAACATCGATAAATTAGCTGCAAAGGGTGCGATGAGGTGGCGACTTGTCCAGGGTGTACCCCGCCTTCCACCCGAATGCAGCTGAGATAAGCAGCTGCCCCCGCGATCCCAAAAGGGACAAGCAGTAGAAAATGGATGGATGGATGGATGGGTTCAAAAAATAGGAAATAAGTAGCCGCTTATAGTCCGGAATCTACAGTATTCAAGTACTTATTTTTATTGTAGGAAAAAAAATATTTGCAATGTATAATAACCAGAGGTGGGTAATAACGCGCTACATTTACTCCGTTACATCTACTTGAGTAACTTTTGGGATAAATTGTACTTCTAAGAGTAATTTTAATGCAACATAATTTTTCTTTTACCTGAGTATATTTATAGAGAAGAAACGCTACTTTTACTCCGCTCCATTTATCTACATTCAGCTTGCTACTCGCTACTGATTTTTATCGATCTGTTAATGCAAGTTTGTTTTTTTTGGTTTGTCAAGACATACCTTCAAAGTAGGATCTATCACATGCCTGCGTTTCACCAATCAAACGCAGTCACTGGTGACGTTTGACTCCGTTTCACCAATCAAACAGAGCCGAGCGGTCACATGATTAACTGCATATTTTTTTTTATTATTTTTTTTTATAAACCTTCATTTAAAAATTTCAACATGTACAAACAGTTGAAAATAATAATCAAACTAAGTACAAAAACAGTACAAAACAGTATAAAAACCGTACCAAACAGCGCCAGGGGGTTGTAAATTCAAAGTAACTAAAATAGAATGCAAAATATACATATATATAAAATAAACAAAGTGCATAGCCATAGGCTCACTCAATCTCAGTAAATAACTTAAATTTGGAACACAGCATGATCGTTTTCACAGATTTTTGGTTGTTAGAGGTAGAGAGTGTTGTAATGTAGAGGTCTAAATCCTTTTTAAAGGCACTAAAACACAGGTCGGGTATTGACAAACTTACATTTATGAATATAAAACTTAGCCAATAGTATAATGAGGTTGCAAACGTAAAATTAATTTTCAAATGTTTTTTCAATACAGTGTAAAACCAAATGTATATTATTTAATATATATTATTGTTTTAGTTGCTTAAGAGATATTCCTGGCTCTGAATTTGTTCATTGCTATTTTTATGTTTTTGTGCATTACTTGTTGCCGTCGTCATTAAACGAACAGGTTACTCAGTACTTGAGTAGTTTTTTCACAACATACTTTTTACTTTTACTCAAGTAAATATTTGGGTGACTACTCCTTACTTTTACTTGAGTAATAAACCTTTAAAGTAACAGTACTCTTACTTGAGTACAATTTGTGGCTGCTCTACCCACCTCTGATAATAACATATTTGTTGCATTATTAGATCATTTTAAAGTTGAAAAGATATGTAATTGCATGCAGCATGTGTGTTTTTTAGTGTCAAAAAGGCAGGAACAAAAGCATTAAGTAAGAAAAGATTAAGTAGTTTATCGAGGCATATTATTTCCAGGCTTTCGCGGGCCACATAAAATGGTATGGCGGGCCAGATGCGGCCCCCGGCCGTCGAATTGGACACCTGTGTTTTAATTGTTCCCCGGCTGGTGCCAAGGTGTAAACACTTGGTGTAACAACACGCCGCCTTGTTTTGCCTTTTTTTTTTCCCACCACGTGTGGAGCTGTGAGGGCATGGCTCCGTGTGGCGTGATGTCATGCGAGCTCAACTCCTGGGAGAGGAAAACTCTCTGCTACATTCGATCGTGTCAGGTGAAGCGGCGCTGAGGTCAGCTCACGCCAACATCACAGAGATGAGGTCAGCCATGTTGGATGGAGTGAGATCATTTTTCCGCTCAGTGCAAAGTGGTTCCAAGTAAAGGGCCCGTCGGTGCTCGGGTTTAGGGCAGAGACTGCTACACAACTGTCAGACGTGTCTAAATGTAAACACCAAATCAGGAACCATACCAGGAACCTTGAGTATTAGCTGACAGCATGAAACATGCTTATCATACTTTCTGGGCTATAAAGCGTACCGGTATTCAAGCCGCACCCACCAAATTTTAGAAAAAAAAATTATGTGTACATATCCTGTATTAGCCACACCCAACCATAAGCCACAGATTTATTTACCGATGCGAAAGTTTTTGTAAATGTTTATTGACATACTTTAATTGTTTCCTGACGGTGTCTGTAACACAGCAGTAAAACGGCTGATCAAACAAAACAGAAGCCATCGTCATGGACCCACAAGCTGCGCAAGCCATATATTTAAATAGCGTATTTTCCAGACTATGGAGCGCACCAGTTTATGATGCTGCACATACACACACACACACACACACACACATATACATATACATACATACATATATATATATATATATATATATATATATATATATATATATATATATATATATATATATATATATATATATATTATATGTATATATATATTATATTATATATATATATATAAATATATATAAATATATAAATTGGCCCTAGTGTGTGAATGTGAGTGTGAATGTTGTATGTCTATCTGTGTTGGGCCTGCGATGAAGTGGCGACTTGTCCAGGGTGTACCCCGCCTTCCGCCCGATTGTAGCTGAGATAGGCGCCAGCGCACCCCGTGACCCCAAAAGGGAATAAGCGGTAGAAAATGTATATATATATATATATATATATATATATACACACACATATATATGTACATATATATACACATATACATATACACACATATACATATATACACACACACATATATATATATATATACACACACACACATATATATACTGTATATACACACACAAACATATATACACACAAACATATATACACACACACACACGTCGTCACGTCCGTTGTGTCCTGTGCAAGACACTTCACCCTTGCTCCTGATGGGTGCTGGTTAGCGCCTTGCATGGCAGCTCCCTCCATCAGTGTGTGAATGTGTGTGTGAATGGGTAAATGGGGAAGTAGTGTCAAAGCGCTTTGATTACCTTGAAGGTAGAAAAGCGCTATACAAGTACAACCCATTTATCTGTTTTATATATATATATATATATATATATATATATGTATATATATATATGTAGGTGTGGGAAAAATCACAAGACTACTACATCTCTACAGAACTGTTTCATGAGGGGTTCCCTCAATCATCAGGAGATTTTTTATTATTTTTTTAATTTTTTGAAAACAAAAAAAATCTCCTATGGATAATCCAATCAAGACACATATATATATATATATATATATATATATATATATATATATATATATATATATATATATATATATATATATATATACACACACACACACACACACACACACACATATATATATATATATATATATATATATATATATATATATATATACACATGTATATATGGATATACACACACATATATGTATACACACACACACACACACATACATATATACACTTTCCAATCAGCTAAACGGACTCAATAACTCCACGGTGACGACTTGGTGAATTTACCAAATGACACTAACACAGACACTCATTAACGTGTTAGCATTTTAGCTCACGCTAACGACGCTAGCTTGATTACATTAAGACAGCACGAACAAGTATGCATGAAAACACTCCTACAGACATCTCCCATGAGTTCGTTTAGTACGTATGAATTGTTTTAGTTGTAATGTGAAACTTTCCAATGTTGCTTTGAGTGATGAATGGAGACGGCTTTCGAGCGGAAAACGCTATGGACGGCTTTACTTCCGGTTCAAGGTATTAAAACAGGAAGAACATTTTCAACCCACAGCACCTGCTGTGGGCGAACTCGTCCAAAGAATGGCGTCGTAGCACAAACAATAATGCTAACTTTCAGTTTCTGCTAAAAACTAATTGTTGAAACAAAACATTATGGCCGTTAGAAAGAATTATCAACAAATTAGCCGCAGGGTTCAAAGCGTCGGAAAAAAGTAATCCGAAATATACGGTACTTTTCTTATTTTGTAGAGTGGTATGTTAAAAATGCAGCAGGGATAGAGTCCAGCCCCCCTGCAACAGCAAAAGGGACAATAAGTAGAAATGGATGGAATGCCCATCCATCCATCCATTTTCTACCGCTTGTCCCTTTTGGGGTCGCGGGGTGTGCTGGAGCCTCTCTCAGCTGCATTCGGGCGGAAGGCAGTGTACACCCTGGGCAAGTCGCCACCTCATCGCAGGACATGGATGGAATGTTAGAGAACAAATTTCAGGATGAAAAATATTTATTTTTAACCTTTTGTAATGGATTTATGCTGTCTTAAAGTGGAAGTGGCAAAACCTAGTGGCCACAATAATTTAATGAAGTGACGCTCATGAGGCAGTAAGTTGAACGATGCGGACACGTTTGTTACTGGATACTTTCTAATGCGCTTTTGTATGTGTAACATGCAACTATATTTATTTGGTACCCGTTTATATTGACAAGTGTGCTGATTTATTGCTCAATGATTATTACGCTAACTTTGCACTGGTAAATGCGCTGCAAGACTGCTTATATCGCACATGATATCGCACATTTTACCTGCAAACCAAAATCATCTCATACTTGTTTTGTTTTTTTTGCTGATATCGTACCAGAAAAAACCTGAAATACATTTTTTTTTTAAAATATGGATTTATTTTGGCCATTTAAAAAAAAAAAGATATCCATCAAGCAATTGTACATTCACTATACAATGGACCTGGTTGAGGAAAATATTATTGATTTGTTCCACATTCACTTCTTTATTAGTGAGGTTAAAGGTCAACTTTGTCAAAGAGTTGTACGACCTATGTAGCCAGCGAGGTGATTGCGGACTATCACTCGCTTGGAGTGAGCGAGCCCATTTTCTGGGTCAGTGGAGTCCTCCAAAAGGGCCAATTAGGTCTTAAAGGGGCTCCGTCACGCGTGCGCTCGCTCTCCCTGTACCGCGCACAATAAGCGACGACGCCCTCACCACATTAGCGCTTAGGCCAGCAAGAAGAACAGTCTACTTAAGTCAGGGGTCGACAACCCAAAAATGTTGAAAGAGCCATATTGGACTTGGACTGGGCGATATGGCCTTTTATTAATATCTTGATATTTTTAGGCCATGTCACGATACACGATATATATCTCCATACTTTGCCTTAGCCTTGAATTAATACTTGATGCATATAATCACAGCAATATGATGATTCTATGTGTCAAAATTAAAACATTTTTGTTCGTACTGCATTAATATATGCTACTTTTAAACTTTCATCCAGAGAGGGGAATCACAACTAAGGCAATGTTCCAAAACTGTATTTATTACCTCACCTTTTTTCATTTTCATACATTTTTGAAAAAGCTCCAAAGAGCCACCTGCGGCTCTAGAGCCGAGAGTTGCCGACCCCCAGCTTAAGTCAACACATATTATATTTTTGTTTCCCATTTGAACCGGTACGGTATCGAGTCCAAGGTACTGGTACAAATTGTTCGGTACTTTTGTGTGTGGCAATAAATATGAATTGTTTTAGATAACAACATTTAAAAAGGGCTGATTAAGATAATCAATGTCCAGTTGTTATATCTTGCTTAACAATCACATTTCTGTGTATCATTTGCAAGTATGATCATAAGTTGAAATTACGGTTGCAAGTACAAAACGTTAGATGGCTGTCGTGTATAGTTTATGGGGTTTTTTGTTTTTTTGTTGAGCCCTAGAAAGTGTTAAATCTAGGAGATATTGACCTACAAATGATTGCCGATTAACTTGTGTTTCTGGCATGTTTTAACATTGTAATTGCATGTACATTTTTAAAAAGCAAGTTATATAAAACAAAATAACCGTATTTTCCGGACTATAAGGCACACTTAAAATAATTGTTTTCCTCAAAACTGGACAATGCGCCTTATAACCCGGTGCCCCTAATGTACGGAATAATTCTGGCTTTGCTTACCAACCTCGAAGCAATTTTATTTGGTACATCGTGTGATAATAAGTGTGAACAGTAAATGGCAGTCAAACACAAGAGATGGGTGTAGACTGCAATATGATGGCAATATGACTCAAGTAAACGACAACAACATTTTATATGTTCCATTGAAAATATTGAACATTACACGCGGCGCTCAACAATCCATCAAAATGTTTTAGTACGACTTTGGTAAGCTATGAAGTTGCACCGCTTGATGAACTGTCAGCGCATTAAATATTAAATTATTATTATGGTGTGTGTATAAGGTAAGACATATTATCTTGCGTTTTGTTTTGCAATATTATGCAAAATATTTTTTCTTACTTTTTGGTACCTGCTGATCTGTATTTGGGATCTGCATAAATCCTGAAAAATTGCGCACGTACGCCTTTGTAGTCCGTGGAGACATCGTAGTCGATAATCTTCTTTTTCCTCTATCATCTTCTTACGAGAAATTCATCCTCGGCTGTTGTCATTTCTGATATAAATTAGTGTAAAGTTCTTACTTATATTTGTCAGTAGACTAGCCATGAAAGCGCTAAAACATACCGGTGTAGTGAGTTTACATTATTCACCCAAGGAACTTCCGCCCAAATGCAGCTGAGATAGGGTTCAGCGACCCGGAACGGGACAAGCGGTAGAAAAATGGATGGATGGATCGAACGAACTTAAATGATTAGAGAGTTCCGGTCGGACATTTTTTCACGGGACAGGAGATGCTGCTCCGTTATTGATTTAAGTAAAGTCTGAATGACATCAAAACAGTTAGCGCTATCTTTTGACACTTCTTCCACTCCCGTCCTTGCATGCTACACCGCTACAACAAAGATGACGAGGAGAAGACACTGCCGAAGGTGAGCCACGTAAATAAGACCGCCCATAAAACGACACATCGGCAAGCGACTGTCAGAAAACGGCTTGAATGGTTTGTAAAATATCATCTATGCAACATTTTGAGCAAAGAACCACCATTACATGTTATCTAGATCACAAGTGTGTTCCATTTAGAAAAGAAATAGCAATAATACGACTCCTTTAATGTGCCCCATAACCCGGTGTGCTTTATATATGAAAAAAGATCGAAAATAGACCATTCATCGGCAGTGTGCCTTGTAATCCGGTGCGCCCTATGGTCCAGAAAATACGGTAATAAAAATTAAATATACTGTGTCTCTAAGCAAAATGTTGCACTTGAATAAAAATAACAACCAAAAGCAATTAATTAAGGTTCTGCCTCTGTGAAGGAGGGGTGGGGGACCTCTAAATTTACGCAACCAAAACAACAAACAAAAATGGCTCAAATAAAATGATTGTGTTCAAAATGATCACCGTTATCATTGTTAACAAAAAGTACTTCTAAAACTAAAATCTTTTAACCAAGTTGTTTTGGGTTTTTTTTATAACCAAAATAAATAGCCACACTTTCTTAGCAGAGGAAATGGCAAATGTTGTTCTGGCTTAATAAGAGCCATATTATTTGTATCTGTGTGTGTTTAAATATGTGTACTACAGTATTTGATGGACAACTTTATTTGAAATTATAAGTCAACCAGATATTTAAATAGCCGGAATATAGATCACACCAGTATATGAGCCGCACCTACGAAATTAAAACATACATATATATTTTCTATAAATTAGCCGCATGGGACTATAAGCGGCAGATATGAGTTATTTACAAAAAATATGTTATACATTTTTATTTACAAACCATAAAAGTCTCCATACGGTGTCTGTAACACGGCAGTAAAACGGCTGATCAAACAAAACAGAAGTCATCGTCATGGACCCACCACCTGCGCAAGCTAGCGTCTCCAATCAGCTAAACAGACTCAATAACTACACGGTGACGTTTTGATGAATGTAATGAGGAATTGGTGAAACTGAACCAATACAAAAAGAATGCCGTTGTAAGTTAAAAATAAAAGACACTCAAAAATGTTTTAGCATATTAGCTAATGCTAAAGATGCTAGCTTGATTCCATTACGATGCATGGAAACACTTCTAAAGATGTCACACATGGGACGGTTTAGTAAGTAAGAATTGTTTTAGTTGTGCTGTACAACTTACAAACATTGTTTGGAGTCATAAACGAAAAATCCATACGAGTCTGTTTCAACTTGTTGGAGTTTATCGATCAAAAACATCACATCCTTTATGTTTTATGTGAATACTGTCACCCACTTATTTAAACAGTCGTGTGTTTGTACACGTTCAGCTTGGGAAATGGCGTTCATGTTCATTGTTTACATATTAGCATTAAAGCTCGCTAGCAAGCTAGCACCAGTCAGTCCGCATTAAAGTGCAGTTATGAATGGCGGGTTATCGACCATTTCAATGTAATACACTAATATTAATTGTCGGGAGTTTTACAGCGGTTACTTTACTTAAGTTGGAGCGTTTTTTTGTTGTTGTTGAGTTAATTACTTTGTCAGCATTAAAAATTGCAACATTACCTAGAGGTAGTTTGGCTGAGTCTGCTCTCAGTGCTGCTGGAGTGATCGCCAAAGAAATATGGGGAAATAACTACAAATGTGCGCTACATTCGTTAAAGGTGTTACAAAAAAGATCAATTAGACTGATACATAATGTTGGATATAGAGAACATACAAACCCTTTATTTATTGAGTCAAACATATTAAAGTTTGATGATTTGGTAAAAAAAAAAACTCCTCTCTGAGCTGCAACCTTATCGTGGTAGAGGAGTTTGCGTGTCCCAATGATCCTAGGAGCTATGTTGTCCGGGGGCATAAAGCCCCCTGGTAGGGTCTCCCAGGGCAAACAGGTTCTAGGTGAGGGATCAGACAAAGAGCAGCTCGAAGACCTTTATGAAGAAGAAAAATCATGGACCCAGATTTCCCTTACCCGGACGCGGGTCACCGGGGCCTCGCTCTGGAGCCAGGCCCGGAGGTGGGGCACGATGGCGAGCGCCTGGTGGCCGGGCCTGTTCCCATGGGGCCCGGCCGGGCACAGCCCGAAGAGGCAACGTGGGTCACCCCTCCAATGGGCTCACCACCCATAGCAGGGGCCATAGAGGTCGGGTGCATTGTGAGCTGGGCGACAGCCGAAGGCAGGGCACTTGGCGGTCCGATCCTCGGCTACAGAAGCTAGCTCTTGGGACGTGGAACGTCACATCACTGGGGGGGAAAGAGCCTGAGCTAGTGCGCGAAGTCGAGAAATTCCGGCTGGATATAGTCGGACTCACTTCGACGCACAGCAAGGGCTCTGGAACCACTTCTCTCGAGAGGGATTGGACCCTCTTCCACTCTGGCGTTGCCAGCAGTGAGAGGCGACGGGCTGGGGTGGCAATTCTTGTTTCCCCATGGCTCAAAGCCTGTACGTTGGAGTTCAACCCGGTGGACGAAAGGGTAGCCTCCCTCCGCCTTCAGGTGGGGAGACGGGTCCTGACTGTTGTTTGTGCTTATGCACCAAACAGCAGTTCAGAGTACCCACCCTTTTTGGGAACACTCGAGGGAGTACTGGAAAGTGCTCCCCCGGGTGATTCCCTTGTCCTACTGGGAGACTTCAACGCTCACGTTGGCAGCGACAGTGAAACCTGGAGAGGCGTGATTGGGAAGAATGGCCGCCCGGATCTGAACCCGAGTGGTGTTTTGTTATTGGACTTTTGTTCTCGTCACAGTTTGTCCATAAACACCATGTTCAAACATAAGGGTGTCCATATGTGCACTTGGCACCAGGACACCCTAGGCCGCAGTTCCATGATCGACTTTGTAGTTGTGTCATCGGATTTGCGGCCTCATGTTTTGGACACTCGGGTGAAGAGAGGGGCGGAGCTTTCTACCGATCACCACCTGGTGGTGAGTTGGCTGCGATGGTGGGGGAGGATGCCGGACAGACCTGGGAGGCCCAAACGCATTGTGAGGGTCTGCTGGGAACGTCTGGCAGAGTCTCCTGTCAGAGAAAGTTTCAATTCCCACCTCCGGAAGAACTTTGAACATGTCACGAGGGAGGTGCTGGACATTGAGTCCGAGTGGACCATGTTCCGCACCTCTATTGTCGAGGCGGAAGATCGGAGCTGTGGCCGCAAGGTAGTTGGTGCCTGTCGGGGGGGCAATCCTAAAACCCCTTGGTGGACACCAGCGGTGAGGGATGCCGTCAAGCTGAAGAAGGAGTCCTATCGGGTCCTTTTGGCTCATAGGACTCCGGAGGCAGTGGACAGGTACCGACAGGCCAAGCGGTGTGCAGCTTCAGCGGTCGCGGAGGCAAAAACTCGGACATGGGAAGAGTTCGGGGAAGCCATGGAAAACGACTTCCGGACAGCTTCGAAGCGATTCTGGACCACCATCCGCCGCCTCAGGAAGGGGAAGCAGTGCACTATCAGCACCGTGTATGGTGCGGATAGTGTTCTGCTGACCTCGACTGCGGATGTTGTGGATAGGTGGAAGGAATACTTCGAAGACCTCCTCAATCCCACCAACACGTCTTCCTATGAGGAAGCAGTGCCTGGGGAATCTGTGGTGGACTCTCCTATTTCTGGGGCTGAGGTCGCTGAGGTAGTTAAAAAGCTCCTCGGTGGCAAGGCCCCAGGGGTGGACGAGATCCGCCCGGAGTTCCTTAAGGCTCTGGATGCTGTGGGGCTGTCTTGGTTGACAAGCCTTTGCAGCATCGCGTGGACATCGGGGGCGGTACCTCTGGATTGGCAGACCGGGGTGGTGGTTCCTCTCTTTAAGAAGGGGGACCGGAGGGTGTGTTCCAACTATCGTGGGATCACACTCCTCAGCCTTCCCGGTAAGGTTTATTCAGGTGTACTGGAGAGGAGGCTACGTCGGATAGTCGAACCTCGGATTCAGGAGGAACAGTGTGGTTTTCGTCCTGGTCGTGGAACTGTGGACCAGCTCTATACTCTCGGCAGGGTTATAAATAGATAAATGATAAATGGGTTGTACTTGTATAGCGCTTTTCTACCTTCAAGGTACTCAAAGCGCTTTGACACTACTTCCACATTTACCCATTCACACACACATTCACACACTGATGGAGGGAACTGCCATGCAAGGCGCCAACCAGCACCCATCAGGAGCAAGGGTGAACTGTCTTGCTCAGGACACAACGGACGTGACGAGGTTGGTTCTGGGTGGGATTTGAACCAGTGAGCCTCGGGTTGCGCTCGGCCACTCTTCCACTGCGCCACGCCGTTCTTGAGGGTGCATGGGAGTTTGCCCAACCAGTCTACATGTGCTTTGTGGACTTGGAGAAGGCATTCGACCGTGTCCCTCCGGAAGTCCTGTGGGGAGTGCTCAGAGAGTATGGGGTATCGGACTGTCTTATTGTGGCGGTCCGTTCCCTGTACGATCAGTGCCGGAGCTTGGTCCGCAGTAAGTCGAACACATTTCCAGTGAGGGTTGGACTCCGCCAAGGCTGTCCTTTGTCACCGATTCTGTTCATAACTTTTATGGACAGAATTTCTAGGCGCAGTCAAGGCGTTGAGGGGTTCCGGTTTGGTAACCGCAGGATTAGGTCTCTGCTTTTTGCAGATGATGTGGTCCTGATGGCTTCATCTGACCGGGATCTTCAGCTCTCGCTGGATCGGTTCGCAGCCGAGTGTGAAGCGACCGGAATGAGAATCAGCACCTCCAAGTCCGAGTCCATGGTTCTCGCCCGGAAAAGGGTGGAGTGCCATCTCCGGGTTGGGGAGGAGACCCTGCCCCAAGTGGAGGAGTTCAAGTACCTAGGAGTCTTGTTCACGAGTGAGGGAAGAGTGGATCGTGAGATCGACAGGCGGATCGGTGCGGCGTCTTCAGTAATGCGGACGTTGTACCGATCCGTTGTGGTGAAGAAGGAGCTGAGCCGGAAGGCAAAGCTCTCAATTTACCGGTCGATCTACGTTCCCATCCTCACCTATGGTCATGAGCTTTGGGTCATGACCGAAAGGATAAGATCACAGGTACAAGCGGCCGAAATGAGTTTCCTCCGCCGTGTGGCGGGGCTCTCCCTTAGAGATAGGGTGAGAAGCTCTGCCATCCAGGAGGAACTCAAAGTAAAGCCGCTGCTCCTTCACATCGAGAGGAGCCAGATGAGGTGGTTCGGGCATCTGGTCAGGATGCCACCCGAACGCCTCCCTAGGGAGGTGTTTAGGGCACGTACAACCGGTAGGAGGCCACGGGGAAGACCCAGGACACGTTGGGAAGACTATGTCTCCCGGCTGGCCTGGGAACGCCTCGGGATCCCCCGGGAAGAGCTAGACGAAGTGGCTGGGGAGAGGGAAGTCTGGGTTTCCCTGCTTAGGCTGTTGCCCCCGCGACCCGACCTCGGATAAGCGGAAGATGATGATGATGATGATGATGATGATGATGATGATGATGATGATGATGATTTGGTAAAAATCCAAACAGCTAAAACTATAACCTGCTACCAAAGAATGTACAATATTCTTCTCAACTAAAGAGGAGAGATATAACCTTAGAGGAAAATCAAATTTAAAACATTTGTATGCACGTACAACACTTACAACCTTTAGAATGTCAGTATGTGGAATTAAATCATGGTATGGATTAAGTAAAGAAGTTAAACATTGTACTGATATGATCCAGTTTAAGAGGTTGTTCAAATTAAGGGTTTACAAAGTACAAAGAACAAAAATTAAGAGAAATACTTTCAGAACCCATCCCTAACAACGACTGTGTCCGTTCTCTCTTATTTTGAAAACACAACTGACGGATGCTAACAATGAAGTGCTGCCGTTATTATGATTTATAATATTTCCTACAAACACAACAAAATCTGCATTCCTTGTGGTTACATGTTGTAAGTGATGCATTACCAAGTGACAGTGCCAACTAGTGGCCTGGCGTGCACATGACAGCCCATTCACTTGTTTGTCTATTTGATCGAGTAACTTTAGTTTCTGTTATTATAAACACATGACATACTGGTCGCTTTTATTCTGTGAAGTCCATTGTGAGGAGTTGTCGTGAGTTGTTGCTGTTTTGTGTAATGAGATTCCGGCTCATCACTGACTGTTGTTTCTTATCCACGCTTCCATCAGGACACAGACTGTAACCCAGGACGAGCTGATGTCATGCTGTGTGTGTGTGTGTGTGTGTGTGTGTGTGTGTGTGTGTGTGTGTGTGTGTGTGTGTGTTCTTGTATTTTTAACCTTCTTGAGACATCAACAAGGAAAAGTACTTTCCATATGAGGACTTGTGTACAAGTTAAGACCCAAATCATGGTCCCAATACGGAAAACCATTGCATCTAATAGAGAATGTCTCATTAGCATCCCTGGTGGTGAAATATATCAAAATGAGGGTGGTCCCAAAAAGGAGGGATTTTTCAAATTGACTGTGTCAGTTTTAAAAGTGCTCCCCCTCTGGACAACATGTGGAATAACAAGTGTGTGTAAGAAATTGAAATGCGCCCCCTTTGGCCACAATTAATAAAAAAAAAATTAAAACTTTATATGGAGATGTACTGTCATCACTTGGAAGTAAATAATGAAGATTAAAAACCAATTACAAAAAAAAATAAAAATAACTAAAAGCATATTTTTCTCACGTGTCGACTTCTTTCTTATCAAATTGGGAACAATTTCTCATAGTCTTTCTGTTTCTGTAATATTGCAACATTTTCTTGTAAAATTATGATTTTTTTAATGCAAAATGGTGACATATGTCATGTAAAATTAGACATTCATCACAATATTGCCAATTATTTTGTTATTCTTGTAAAGTAGTGACATTTTTTAAGTAAAATTAGGACTTTTGTCATAATTTTGCCAAATAAAATTCCAATTATTATCATAATATTGCCAAAATTTGAAAGTTTTCTGACAAAATTGTGACTTGTCAGGTAAAATTACGACTCCTTTCATAAAATTGCCAGAATTTTTCTTGTAAAAGTTTTGACCTATGTTGAGTAAAATGAAGACTTTTATTTGTCCAGGGTGTACCCCGCCTTCCGCCCGATTGTAGCTGAGATAGGCGCCAGTGCCCCCCGCGACCCCAAAAGGGAATAAGCGGTAGAAAATGCATGGATGGACTTTTATTATACTACTGCCAAAATTGCTCTGGTTAACATATGAAATAACAATTATGTGTAAGAAATTGAAATGCGCCTCCATATACATAAAAATGGAGACATACTGTCATAACTTGGAAGTAAATAATAATGATTAAAAACCAATTACAAAAAACAAAAATGAACTAAAAGCAGTCTCTCACAATGTGTCGACTTCTTTCTTATAAAATTGGGATCAATTTCTCATAATCTTTCTGTTTCTGTAATATTGCAATATTTTCTTGTAAAATTCAGACTTTTTAATGAAAAATTATGACTTTTTAATGTAAAAAAATCTGTCATGTAAAAATCGGACTTATCACAATATTGCCAATTATTTTGTTGTTCTTGTAAAGTAGTGACATTTTTTGAGTAATGTTATGACTTCTGTCATAACTTTGCCAAATAAAATTCCAATTATTATTATAATGTTGCCAAAATTGGAAAGTTTTCTTACAAAATTGTGACTTGTCAAGTAAAAGTACAACTCGTTTCATAAAATTGCCAAAATTTTAAGCTTTTCTTGTAAAATTGTGACTGTTATTGAGTAAAACTCCAACTTTAATCATAATATTGCACACATTTTCCGTTTTTCTTGTAAAATTTTGACCTGTGTTGAGTAAAATGACAACTTTTATAATAATACTGCCAAAATTCCAAGTTTTTCTTATGAAATTGTGACCTTTTTCTTGTTAAATTCCAACTCATTTTTCAACAACAGGCTTTTTTATATTTGTATTGTATGTTTATATTATTAATGTAAGTACAAATCTTTATGGTGGTTCTAAAGAGGTAGGCAATGTTCGAAAGTCTCAAGAAGGTAACAAATACAAGAATGTGAGTGTGTGTGTGTGTGTGTGTGTTTTGTGTGTGTGTGTGTGTGTGTGTGTGTGTGTGTGTGTGTGTGTGTGTGTGTGTGTGTGTGTGTGTGTGTGTGATATTGTTATAGTCCACAGAGATTCCTCAAATGAGGTTAAGTCACATGAGGATGACTAACTGGGCCCACAGATCATATGATGTAACACAGGCAGCGCTAGGGGAAATGTGTGCGTGTGTGTGTAAACTGCTATTACTTTATCTTAATATCAAGAGCAGAAACAACCAATTTGCCACAATTGCTAAATGTGAAATATGCCATTTGTGACCTACTTTGACCCAGCACTGTCATATCGCTTGGTTCCTCCAGGAGTGGCAGAGTATCCATCCATCGATCCATTTCCTACCGCTTGTCCCTTTCAGGGTCTCATCTAACAACAAAAAAAGAAAGAAAATTGTACGACATTTAGGGCTGGGCGATAAAACGATAATCAATATATATCGCAATATACACGTGATCGGTATAAACAAATTTGTTCGATAAAACGTCCAAAAGATTGTTTTTTTTTTTACTTCTGGGGGAAGAAAGCGGAAGTATGGAAGCAAGGTGGTTGCATGAACAAAGGCACTCGCTCTCTGGTAAGTGAGCAACGCAGGAAGTGATCACTGATCAGTGAATTATATATTTATATAGCGCTTGATTACGCAAAAAATATTTTTATTTTTATTTTCAACACAAAAAAAAATCTAAATATAAATAAAAGAAAAATGAGAATTAAGTCATGTGAGGCAATGCAAATTAAACAAAAAAAAAAATAACGGTTTGAATTGGTCCAGGTTATCGGGGACTGTTATGACTGACGGACAGGTGTCGCGGTGTGACTGCAGCCAGGCATGTAAGAAAACCCTTGTCTCCATAGCAACGTTTCTGTCGCTTTCACTCATTTGCTGCTTTTCCACTAACGCATGGGTAGGCAACCCAAAACATTGAAAGAGCCATTTTGGACCCAAATAATAAAAATGGTCTCTGTCTGGAGCCAACGGGGGGGTTACAGTTACGGTAGCACAATTAGCCCCGAACGGGCTAACATCCCAACTAACGTGATTCGCCAAGCAACTTTCTGTTGTAGTGTCAGCGCTGGGGTCCAGTGCACCACGGTTTTGTATTGTCGCTCGGTTCTTCGGTGGAGTGCTTGGGAAGCTACCGGAGTGGGAGCGAGAGAGAGAGACACACACACACACACAGTGACAGAGAGAGTGAGGGTTAGTCTAGGGTTGTAGTTGCCTGGAGGTGTTCTTTTAGTGCGGTTTTGAAGGGGGATAGAAATGCACTTTATTTTACACCTGTTGGGAGTGCATTACATATTAATGTGGCATAGAAGGAGCAAGCGAGGGAGGGACGGAGGGAGGGAGGAAGAGCGCATGTGTGTCTAGTGGAAAAGCGACAAAACGTTTCTCTGCTTGCATCACGCAAGTGACGTCAATATTTGGCCCCCCAGAGCCACATACCACACCATGATTGGTAGATTCCTTCAGGTCCGCACTCAACGCTGTCAAGAGCCATTCATATAAAACTTGCGGGCCGCACTAGCATTAAACTTTCATATTAAGGTAGGGGCCGCAAAATAACGTCTCGCGGGTCACAATTGCTCTGGTGACTCAAAGCACTTTACATAGTGAAACCCAATATCTAAGTTACATTTAAACCAGTGTGTGTGGCACTGGGAGCAGGTGGGCAAAGTGTCTTGCCCAAAGACACAACGGCAGTGACTCTGATGGCGGAAGCGGGGATCGAACCTTGAACCCTCAAGTTGCTGGCACGGCCGCTCTACCAACCGAGCTATACGGGACACGCCAACAACCAATGAGGTGACAGTATCATCTATCAGGTTTGGTTGATTATTTGCATGGAGACAGAACAGAAAGTCCATCCATCCATCCATTTTCTACCGCTTATTCCCTTTTGGGGTCGCGGGGGGCGCTGGCGCCTATCTCAGCTACAATCGGGCGGAAGGCGGGGTACACCCTGGACAAGTCGCCACCTCATCGCAGGGCCAACACAGATAGACAGACAACATTCACACTCACATTCACACACTAGGGCCAATTTAGTGTTGCCAATCAACCTATCCCCAGGTGCGTGTCTTTGGAGGTGGGAGGAAGCCGGAGTACCCGGAGGGAACCCACGCATTCACGGGGAGAACATGCAAACTCCACACAGAAAGATCCCGAGCCTGGGATTGAACCCAGGACTGCAGGACCTTCGTATTGTGAGGCAGACGCACTAACCCCTCTGCCACCGTGAAGCCCAGAACAGAAAGTCAAAATGAAGCAATTGTGTGTAAAAGAGGAAAAATCAACTGAACAGTTTTTTGGATTTTTCTCAAAAGGGACTGTAGTTAGACCAAGACGTAATCAGTAATGCCTAACCACCTTAGCCGGCCGCGCTCGCCCTTTAGAGCACAGCTGTAACTTCCTGGCAATAAACCTGTAGAAAATATTTCTTGTCAGGTTTCTCTGTGTTTACATTTTCACACTTTGCACTATTTTCTTACACTTTATGAAGCATTTCTTACATAATCCTTATTTTTGCACCTTTTTTTGATTGATTGATTGAAACTTTTATTAGTAGATTGCACGGTACAGTACATATTCCGTACAATTGACCACTAAATGGAAACACCCGAATAAGCTTTTGAACTTGTTTAAGTCGGGGTCCACGTTAATCAATTCATGGTACAAACATATACTATCAGCATAATACAGTCATCACACAAGTTAATCATCAGAGTATATACATTGAATTATTTACAATCTGGGGGGGTGGGATGCGGAGGTGGTTGGGTTAGGTTGCTAACAGCATATTTTAGTTATCAACAAGTTAATCATCTGAGAAATGGACATTGTAACCGTGTAGGTCTCACTTGGTAGGATATGTACAGCGAACAGTGAACACAGTGAGCTCAGGAAGCATAAGAACAAATATGTAATTTGCTTATTTACATTTGATTATTTACAATGCGGGGAGGTGGTATGTGGTGGGGGGAGGGTGTTAGTCTAGGGTTGTAATTGCCTGGAGGTGTTCCTTTAGTGCGGTTTTGAAGGAGGATAGAGATGTACTTTCTTTTACACCTTTAGGGAGTGCCTTCCATATTGATGTGGCATTGAAGGAGAATGAGTTAAGACTTTTGTTAGATCGGAATCTGGGTTTGACGTGGTTTGTGGAGCTCCCCCTGGTGTTGTGGTTATGGCGGTCATTTACATTATGGAAGTAGTTTGACATTTACTTCGGTATCAGGGAGGTGCAGCAGATTTTATAGCCTAGGCTCAGTGCAAGTTGTTTTACTCTGTCCTCCACTCTGAGCCAGAAGTGGATTGGAGTGAGGTGTGATCTGGGGTGGAGGTCTAGAAGCAACCTGACTAGCTTGATCTGGGATGTTTGGAGTCTAGATTTGAGGGTTTTGGAGGTGCTGGGGTACCAGGAGGTGCATGCGTAATCGAAAAAGGGTTGAATGAGAGTTCCCGCTAGAATCTTCATGGTGCTTTTGTTGACCTGAGAGGAGATTCTGTAGAGAAAACTTGTTTGTTGGTTGACATTTTATCATAGGAAAGATTAGCCTCTAGAATGGAACCTAGGTAGGTGACCTCATCTTTCCTGGTGTTAACAATGTCACCCACTTTAATAGTGAAGTCACTGACTTTCTTGGGGGTGGGGGGGGGGGTTAGGTGGCTATCAGCATATTTCAGTCATCAACAAGTTAATCATCTGAGAAATGGACATTGTAACAATGTAGGTTTAACGTTCTGGAAGTAGTTTGATATGTACTTTGGTTTCAGGGAGGGGTAGCGAATTTTATACACTAGACTAGACCTCATTTTAAGAGCTTATTTTTAAGTCTTCAAAGTACATTTTATATATTATTATTTTTTTACATCGAGTGTTTTAAATGCCTGTGTTGACATTTCCTTTCTGCCTTTAAAGCAAAGGGCATTATGATCCGAGGAAGGTTACATTTTAATTAAATTTTTTTTTACATTTAATATAATTTCTCCTTCACCTTATTTTCCATAGGTCATAAAAAACTTTAATAAATATTGCTATCAAATGATATAATAATTAAATAATGAATGCATAACAAAAAATATTTTCCATAGTTAAATAAGAATAACAGGGCAAATTAATGTTACACAGCTGTTATTTCCTAGCACTAGAAAATAATTCTCAAGTTTCGGGAATGTTTACATTTTCACACTTTGCACTTTATAAAGCATTTCTTAAATATTCCTTATTTTTGCACCTTCATTTTAAGAAAATATTGTTAAGTCTACAATGTGATTTTACTATTTTGTTTACATTGTTCGAGTGTTTTCCACACTTGTGTTGACATTTCCTTTCTGCCTTAATAGTTTAAAGGACTATAATCCGAGGAAGGTTACATTTGAATAAAAAAATATTTACATTTAATATATTTTCTCATTCAACTTATTTTCCATAGGTCATAAAAAACTTCAATAATTATTGCTATCGAATGATATAATAATTACATAATGAATGCATAACATAGATTATTTTCCATAGTTAAATAAGAATAACAGGGCAAATTAATGTTACACAGCCATTATTTCCTAGCACTAAAAAACAGTTCTCAAGTTACTGAAACATTTTCAGACTTCGCACTTTATGAAGCATTTCTTACATATTCCTTATTTTTGCGCCTTCATTTTAAGAGATTATTGTTGAGTCTTCAATGTGATTTTACTATTTTGTTTACATTGAGTGTATTCCACGCTTGTGTTGACATTTCCTTTCTGCCTTGACAGCTTTATTATATTTATTATATTTTTTTGTCTCTATTTTTGATAGACCATAAAAAACATCGGTAATATCGACCGATATAAGGCACTTATATCGTGATACAGTTTTCAGTCATATCGCCCTGTCGTAACAACAGAATAGATACATACTGCACATATGCAAATATATGGACAATAGTTTGTCTGTACTCTTGCTAACAAGATATAAACATCACGTTCTGGATGTTGGTACATTTTAATATTGTAGTTTGTCCATTCACTTCTGAAAATGTTCAATATTTATTTTGTGCTATAAATATGTCAAACGACTAGATTTTAGGAGCAATTTTGTGTAGGGTTGTCCTCATCCTACATAAGTATTGGTCTAATATCAGCAAAAAAAAAAAAAAAAAAAAGTATCGGATTATATGGGCTTGTATTTAAAATGTCCGATACAAGGAGTCCCGCATCATGTTTACTTGTGCAAAACTGAACAGTTAACATCAAAATGTCCACCAATAAACACACAATTTTAGTCACGTCATTTACAAAATGTAAACATGCTAGGCTAAAGGCTGCTAGGAACGAGCAGCTACACAATAGCTAAGCACACAAGCTAGTATTTTATTTGTCATTTACAAAAGGTGAACATGCTAGGCTATAGGCTACTAGCAGCTACACAACAGCGAAGCACACAATAACACGCAAGCTAGTCTTTTGTTGTATTTTAGTTAAGTCTTTTACAAATGGTAAATATGCTAGGCTATAGGCTAATAGCAGCTACCCAACAGCTAAGCACACAATGGCACACAAGCTGGTCTTTTCTTCTATTTGAGTCAAGTCATTTACAAAAGGTGAACATGCTAGACTATAGGTTACTAGCAGCTACACAACAGCTACGCACACAACACGCAAGCTAGCCTTTTCTTCTATTTTAGATAAGTTATTTACAAAAGGTAAACATGCTTAGCTATAGGCTAAGATCAGCTACCCAACAGCTAAGCACACAGTAGCACACAAGCTAGTCTTTTCTTCTATTTTTGTCAAGTCATTTACAAAAGGTGAACATGCTAGGCTATAGGTCACTGGCAGCTACACAACAGCTACGCACACAACACGCAAGCTAGTCTTTTCTTCTATTTTAGATAAGTAATTTACAAAAGGTAAACATGCTTAGCTATAGGCTAAGATCAGCTACCCAACATCCAAGCACACAGTATCACACAAGCTAGTCTTTTCTTCTATTTTTGTCAGACTTGCCACTGACTGTTTTAGTTTTTCTTCTCTGTGTGTTTAGTATTTTACTGTTTTTAGTTCCTGTCAGCGCTCTTATTTTGTCTGTTTCCTGTTTTTTTCTCCTGTGTGCTGTTTTCCCCTCAGCTGCGGCTGATTGGCACATGGCCACACCTGGTGACAATCAGCCCGCTTTTATTTGAGTCTGCGTTTGTTCTCCAGTCATTTGCTGGATTATTACCATGTCGATGTCGCTCCTGTCGTGTCGCGCCGTGTCTTGTATTTGCAGCGTAGCGGTAAGCTATATCCGGTAGATGTTTGTAGCTTACTGTTTTTTTGTTCCCTGCTTCCAGTTTGTTTTGTACTACACGTTATGACTTCTGTTTTCCTGCTCGCTACCCGCTAGCTCCCATGCTAGCTCCCTTTGTTTGTTATTCGCCCACGTGCGCGTCCTTTGTTGGTACTCTTTTGTTTGTTCTTATTCTATTATTTTAATTAAAACACGTTTACCTGCAAAATGCCTGCCTCCTTCTTTGCATCTTTGGGTTTGTCACAAACCAACTTTGAAAGAATAATCCAGCAACTGACTGGAGGACAAACACAGACTCAAATAGAAGCAGGCTGATTAACAACAGGTGTGGCCAGGTGCCAATCAGCCAAATTTGAGGGGAAAACAGCACACACGGAAAAACAACAGGAAACAGACAAAATAAGAGCGCTGAGACGAACTAAAAACAGGAAATACTAAACACACACAGAAGAAAAACTAAAACAAACAGTCAGTGGCAAGCCTGACAATTTTGGTTATATCATTTACAAAAAGGTAAACATTCTAGGTTATAGGCTAATAATAGCTACACAACAGCTAAACACACAATAGCACAAAAGCGAGACATACGTAATGATGATAGAATAATATTGCAGTGTAAAACAGCACATTTGTCAACATAAACAAATATCAAATAATTATGGTTGCATATTACAAAGTCTCCAACGCGGAAAGTAACCAGTAACAAACGCCTCCACATCATTCCACTGGGTCATGAGATCAATTTAATCAATCAATCCAATCCACGTTATTTATATAGCACATTTAAACAACAAACATGGTTCCAAAGTGCTGCACAACAATATTAAAAACAATATTCACATATTATCCTTAGCTCCACCAATGACTGAATAAAAACAAAAAATAAAATTTTTTAAAACAATAAAAAAAAAAAAAGGATTAAAAACAATTTTAAAGGGTAAAACCAATTAAAACAGTAAATAGGAACCAACATTTTAAAAACACAGGACAACAGAGGACCACAAAACTCACATAGTGTCAAAAGCCAAAGAATAAAAGTGGGTCTTAAGACGAGACTTAAAACTGTGGGAGCAGTTTGAACATTTGAACATTAAGGAACTATTGTGGCCACTAGGTGTCCCCCCCCCGCAAAAAAAAAACAAAAAAAACAATTACCACACCACTTCAACTTAAAGACACCATAAGTCGATTCCAGACGGTTAATAATAAATATTGGAGTGTTTTTCATAGCTACCATTGAGCTCTTATAAAAGTGTGTATGCTCTGTGCTGATATCACATTGTGTATATATCGGTATTGGCTAATACTCAAAGCTCCAATATTGTATCGTATCGCTATTGCCAACCCTCCCGAATGTTCCGGGAGACTCCCGAATTTCAGTGCCTCTCTCAAAAATATCCCGGTACAACCATTCTCCCGAATTTCTCACGATTTCCAGCCGGACCTGAGTGAGGACAGCCTGTCGTCACGTCTGTGTTTCCTCCATATAAACAGCGTGCCGGCCCAGTAACGTTATAAAATCTACGGCTTTTGGAGCTCAGTGAGCAACTGCACACACGACAAGAAGGAGACTATTATATATGTCTCCGTTATCCGTAGGTTTATCTGTAACTCATAAAGTAGGCAGGCACGGATCTATTTCTCAGCGTGTGTTTATTCAAGTCGGCACATTCATACACTGACACACAACATCCGGATTCCCATCATGCATTGCTTCAAAACTATGGCAAGTAGTAATGTCCAAAAACATAAGAGACGAAGCAGAAGAACGAAGAAGAGACAGTCATGGCGAAGACGGGTAAAAAGAAGAAGTACGCTTGCAAGTTCCAAAATGATTGGAAACAAGAATATCAGTTCGACCAAGACAGAACAAAGGGAAAGGAGTATGCTTGGGAAGGGATGGAAGATTCCAGACTCTGGTATATTTGATGAAGGCACATTTGTGCAAGCCACACAGCAATGCATCATCAGAGAGGGTGTTCAGCATGGTAAGAAAGATTGTGACAGAGAATAGAACGAGGATGGACAATTCAACCCTAAACTCACTCCTTTCCCGCAACTTAAATTTGACAGATGCTGCCTTCAAAGGATGTGTTACTGGCTGCAAAGCATTGCACTTTCAAATACAACAATGAGTAGAGGAGTGTTATGTGTGTGAATATGTGTAAATAAATAAATGAACACTGAAATTCAAGTATTTATTTTATTTAATTAAATATATATATATTTATATATATATATAAAGGGAATAAACGGTAGAAATGGATGGATATACATAATATAAATATATACTGTATATATATATATATATACACATACATATATATACATATATATATATATATATATATATATATATATATATATATATATATAAAATACTTGAATTTCAGTTAATTCTAGCTATAAATATACTCCTCCCCCTAAGCATAAGCCCATCCTAAACACCCCCCCAAATCTCCCTAGTTCGGAGGTCTCGAGGTTGGCAAGTATGCGTATCTGCGGTGGAAAAAGTTGGATCTGGCCACACCTAATTATTATTAGTTGTTAGTATCAACATTTCAGTTTTTAAATAGATAATGGCTTTTTGCTCTATTTTTCCACGTGTTGCAGTTTTGTTTTTTTTCTTTCTACAATGTACCACAAGCCCATAAAAAAACTCAATTTTAAAAAACAGAGCCGCACTTTGTATCTCAGCAGTGAGTACTTGTGTGCTAGCCTGCTATCAAGCTACACCTGCTAAAAGACAAATCACAAACAACACTGGAGTACTTCGGGTGGGGGGACGAAAGACACATGATGACATGGCTGAAAATATGCTGGCTTCATAAATATTTGATCAGCTTGTGATGGAAGCATTTTACCAGCGTAATGACGCCTGCAGTCTATAAAACTGGAAACGGGAAACCGCCTTTCGAATTTCAAGCAAAGCGTTCATTGAAGAGGCTGTTTGCAACCTTTGCACGACTCTTAAAGGCCCCTAGCTTTCCGATGCGGTTCAAGTATTTGATCCCGCCCTGAAGGGGTGCTTTGCACACTCTTGGCATTCTCTTGAAGCACACCTGTGAAGTGAAAACCATTTCAGGTGACTACCTGAAGCTCATCGAGAGAATGCCAGGAGTGTGCGAAAAAGTAATCAGAGCAAAGGGTGGCTATTTTGAAGAAACTAGAATATAAAACATGTTTTCAGTTATTTGACATTTTTTGTTAAGTACACAACTCCACATGTGTTCATTCATAGTTTTGATGCCTTCAGTGACAATTTACAATGTAAATAGCCATCAACGTAAAGAAAACGCATTGAATGAGCATGTGTCTAAACTTTTGGCCTGTACGGTATGTACTGTGTATATAAATATGTATATATATATATATATATATATATATATATATATATATATATATACATATACACAGTGCGGCAAAAAAGTATTTAGTTAGCCACCAATTGTGCAAGTTCTCCCACTTAAAATGATGACAGAGGTCTGTAATTTTCATCATAGGTACACTTCAACTGTGAGAGACAGAATGTGAAAAAAAATCCAGGAATTCACATTGTAGGAATTTCAAAGAATTTATTTGTAAATTATGGTGGAAAATAAGTATTTGGTCAACCATTCAAAGCTCTCACTGATGGAAGGAGGTTTTGGCTCAAAATCTCACGATACATGGCCCCATTCATTCTTTCCTTAACACGGATCAATCGTCCTTTCCCCTTAGCAGAAAAACAGCCCCAAAGCATGATGTTTCCACCCCCATGCTTCAAAGTAGTTATGGTGTTCTTGGGATGCAACTCAGTATTCTTCTTCCTCCAAACACGACGAGTTGAGTTTATACCAAAAAGTTCTATTTTGGTTTCATCTGACCACATGACATTCTCCCAATCCTCTCGTGTATCATCCATGTGCTCTCTGGCAAACTTCAGACGGGACTGGACATGCACTGGCTTAAGCAGGGGGACATGTCTGGCACTGCAGGATTTGATTCCCTGTCGGCGTTGTGTGTTACTGATGGTAACCTTTGTTACTTTGGTCCCAGCTCTCTGCAGGTCATTCACCAAGTCCCCCCGTGTGGTTCTGGTATTTTTGCTCACCGTTCTCATGATAATTTTTACCCCACGGGATGAGATCGTGCGTGGAGCCCCAGATCGAGGGAGATTATCAGTGGTCTTGTATGTCTTCCATTTTCTGATAATTGCTCCCACAGTTGCCTATTGTAGATTCACTCTTCCCAGTCTGGTGCAGGTCTACAATTCTTTTCCTGGTGTCCTTCGACAGCTCTTTGGTCTTGGCCATAGTGGAGTTTGGAGTCTGACTGTTTGAGGCTGTGGACAGGTGTCTTTTATACAGATAACGAGTTCAAACCAGTGCCATTAATACAGGTAACGAGTGGAGGACAGAAGAGCTTCTTAAAGAAGAAGTTACAGGTCTGTGAGAGCCAGAGATCTTCCTTGTTTGAAGTGACCAAATACTTATTTGCCACTATAATTTACAAATAAATTCTTTAAAATTCCTACAATGTGAATTCCTGGATTTTTTTCACATTCTGTCTCTCACAGTTGAAGTGTACGTATGATGAAAATTACAGACCTCTGTCATCATTTTAAGTGGGAGAATTTGCGCAATTGGTGGCTGATTAAATACTTTACCCCACTGTACATACGTATATATATATATATATATATATATATATATACATATTTATACACACATACATACATACCACTATATACACACATACATATATATACACACATATATATGTATATATATATATATATAAATACACACATATATATATATATATATATACACACACACACATATATATATATACACACACACACACACATATATATATATATATATATATATATATATATTTGGACTGGACTCTCGCGACTGTGTTGGATCCATTATAGATTGAACTTTCACAGTATCATGTTAGACCCGCTCGACATCCATTGCTTTCCTCCTCTCCAAGGTTCTCATAGTCATCATTGTCACCGATGTCCCACTGGGTGTGAGTTTTCCTTGCCCTTATGTGGGCCTACCGAGGATGTCGTAGTGGTTTGTGCAGCCCTTTGAGACACTAGTGATTTAGGGCTTTATAAGTAAACATTGATTGATTGATATATATATATATATATATATATATATATATATATATATATATATATATATATATATATATACATACACACACATATATATATACACATATATATATATACTGTTACACAAACTATTCATTACAACATAGATTTTAGTTGCAAACAGTCACTTTAAGCAAATAAATAAACGTGACTTTGAATCGACCTGCAATTGACGCCTTTAAGGACATTTTTCTCTGGTGCGGTCCCTCCATGCGATACGTGTGAGTACGTAGGTCGAGGAGAGCACCTGTGCTATTGTGTTACAGCTACACACACCGTTGCGTAACCCCAACACAAGTGTGTCACTCAGGTTGTTATTCAAGATCTTGTTGTGACAGTGGCAGCCATTGATCCAATCCCAGGGTCTCCACTTTCACGTGGGAATTGATTTTGTCACGATTGTGTGACTGACAAAGCACTGCGGCCCTTTTCAAACAACAGCACAATCAGCATTTTTTTTTGACTTGTTGCTCACACAATGTTTGCACGATTTTGATATTTTTTTTTTTTTTAGAGAAAGATGCGGAGATGAGAGACGTGACGTTTGCAAACAAATCGAGTGTTTTGAACGGCTCTTTTAAGTGAACTATGAGAACCGATTCCAAGATGTGAGTCATTCATTTGGGATTATGATTCACTTATTTTAATATAATAAAAAGGAAATAAATGTAAATAAAACTTCTTGCTCACACAACGTACAAACGCTTTAATGTTTTTTTTGGAGAAAGACGCAGTGATTAGTGGCATAACGTTTGCAAACAAATTTAATGTTTTGAGCGGCTCTTTTAAGTGAACTGTCATCCGTTCGGGATTTGGATTAATTAATTTTTACATAATAAAAGGAAATAAATGAAAATAAAACTTCTCCCTTACACAACGTATACACAGTTTTGATGTTTTTTTTGGAGAAAGATGCGGAGTTGAGAGACGTGATGTTTGCAAACAATTTGAGTGTTTTGAACGGCTTTTTTAAGTGAACTATGAGAACTGATTCCAAGTTCTTTGTCGTTTCTTTTGGGATTTTGATTCACTTATTTTTATATAATAAAAGGAAATTAATGTAAAACTTCTTGCTCACACAACGTACAAACAGTTTTGATGTTGTTTTTGGAGAAAGATGGGGCGATTAGAGACGTGACTTTAGCAAACAAATCGAGTGTTTTGAAATGCTCATCTTAGTGAACTGTGAGAACCGATTCCAAGTTGTGAGTTTGTTTGGTATAAGAATTCATTTATTTTTATACAAAAAAAAGGAAATAAAAATAAAACTTCTTGCTGACACAATGTATACACGGTTTTGATGGGTTTGTTTTGGAGAAAGATGCGGAGATTAGAGACGTGACATTTGCAAACAAATCAAGTGCTTTGAACGGCTCTTCTTAGTGAACTGTTATAACCGATTCCAGGTTGTGAGATGTTCGTTTGGGATTAGGAGTCACATATTTTTATATAATAAAAGGAAAAGGTTTTGATGTTTTTTTGGACAAAGACACCGACATTAGAAACGTGGCGTTTGCAAACAAATCGAGTGTTAGAGTGGTTCAGATCTTACCTGTCTGAGAGGTCCTTCTCTGTCAGGCTGGGGGACGCCACCTCCTCTTCTGCCCCGCTTTACTGTGGTGTCCCCCAAGGATCTATTTTAGGCCCCATCCTGTTCGCTCTTTATCTCCTCCCTCTTGGAGATATTTTTAAGAAACATGGAGTGTTTTATCACTTTTATGCAGATGACTGCCAAATTTATATGCCGATTTCAAAAAGCCACGGCCCCCTGACACCCCTTCTTAACTGTCTATGTGACGTCAAGGCTTGGTTAGCCCAGAATTTTTTAATAATGAATGAGGGAAAAACGGAAATTTTAGTT
This sequence comes from Nerophis ophidion, assembly GCF_033978795.1. Taxonomy (NCBI): domain Eukaryota; kingdom Metazoa; phylum Chordata; class Actinopteri; order Syngnathiformes; family Syngnathidae; genus Nerophis; species Nerophis ophidion. The sequence goes on along the minus strand of NC_084618.1, from coordinate 25,147,156 downwards.
TTTGGTCCGGCCCTTACTGACTTGGGACCATTGCAAAATGATGTGCGTCCCAAAGTCACCAGCCTTGGCGTCACTATAGACAGCGATTTTAAACTAGACAAACAAGTCAATGGCGTTTTAAAATCGTGTTTTTATCACCTTCGTCTTTTAGTAAAGGTTAAACCGTTTTTATCTTTTAACCTTTTTGAACAAGTCGTGCATGCTTTTATTTCAAGTCGCCTGGACTTCTGCAATGCACTTTATGCTGGCATTAGCCAAAAAGCTCTCTCCCGGTTGCAGTTAGTCCAGAACGCGGCAGCACGACTTTTAACAGGGGCCAGGAAGCGCCAGCATATAACCCCAATTCTTCAGAGTTTGCACTGGCTCCCTGTTCATTTTAGAATTGATTTTAAAACATTGCTGTTTGTTTTTAAATCTTTACATGGACTGGCACCTCAATATATCTCGGACCTCATCCAAATTTACATTCCTGCGCGCGCTCTGAGGTCCGAAAGCCAGCTCCAGCTCGTGGTGCCCAAGACCAGACTTAAGACCAGGGGAGACAGGGCCTTCTCTGTGGTCGGCCCTAAGCTCTGGAACACTCTGCCGCTCCATGTTCAAACTGCTTCCACAGTGGAGTGTTTTAAGTCTCGTCTTAAGACCCACTTTTATTCTTTGGCTTTTAACACTACGTGAGTTGTGTGGTCCTCTGTCCTCTGTGTTTTTTATACACTTTGATTTCTATTTTACTGTTTTAATTGATTTTACCCTTTAAAATAGTTTTTAATCATATTTTTATTCATTTTTTGTTTTATTCAGTCATTGGTGGAGCATAATATTGTTTTTAACATGGCTGTGCAGCACTTTGGAAACGTTATTGTTGTTTAAATGTGCTATATAAATAAAGTGGATTGGATTGGATTGGATTGTTTTGAGCAGCTGTTTTAAGTGAATATATAATTCCCGTTTATATAATAAATGAAAATAAAACTTCTCCCTCCCACAATGTATAGACAGTTTTGATATTTTTTTGGGAGAAAGACGCGGGGATGAGAGACGTGATGTTTGCAAACGAATCGAGTGTTTTGAACGGCCCTTTTAAAGTGAACTGTGAGAATCGATTCCAAGTTCTGAGTCGTTCGTTTGGGATTTTGATTTACTTATTTTAATATAATAAAACAAAATTAATGTAAATAAAACTTGCTCACACAATGTAAAAACGTTTTTATGTTTTTTGGGAGAAAGATGTGGGATTAGAGACGTGACGTTTGCAAACAAATCGAGTGTTTTGAACGGCTCTGTAAAACGAACTTTGAGAACAGAGTCCAAGTTGTGAGTCGTTCGTTTGGGATTTGGATTCACTTGTTTATATATTGTCTGTCTATCTGTGTTGGCCCTGCGATGAGGTGGCGACTTGTCCAGGGTGTACGTCGCCTTCCGCCCGATGGTAGCTGAGATAGGCACCAACACCCCTAGGGACCCCAAAGGGAATAAGCGGTAGAAAATGGATTGATGGATGGATGTTTTTATATAAACAATGGAAATAAAAATAAAACTTCTTGCTCACACAATGTATACATGGTTTTGATGGGGGGTTTTTGGAGAAAGATGCAGGATTAGAGACGTGAAGTTTGCAAACAAATTGAGTGTTCCGAATGGCTCTTTTAAGTGAACTATGAAAACCGATTCCAAGTTCTGAGTCGTTCGTTTTGGGATTAGGGTTCTCATATTATTATATGATAAAAGGAAAATGTAAATAAACTTCTTGCTCACACAACGTACAAACACTTTTGATGTTTTTTTTTTGGGAGAAAGATGGGGCGATTAGAGACGTGACATGTGAAAACAAATCAAATGTTTTGAACAGCTCTTTTAAGTGAACTGTGAGAACCGATTCCATGTTCTGAGTCGTTCGGTTGGGATTATGATTCACTTATTTTAATATAATGAAGGAAATAAATGTAAATAAACTTATTGCTCACACAACGTACAAACGGTTTTAATGGGTTTTTTTTGGGAGAAAGATTCGGAGATTAGAGACGTGACGTTTGCAAACAAATACAGTGTTTTTGAACGGCTCTTTTAAGTGAACTGTGAGAACCGATTCCAAGTCGTGGGTCATTCGTTCGGGATTTGGATTAATTTATTTTTTACATAAAAAAAGAAAATACATGAAAATCAAACTTCTTGCTCACACAATGTATACACGCTTTTAATTTTTTTTTTTTTTTTGGAGAAAGGCGCGGAGATTAGAGACGTAACATTTGCAAACTCGAGTGTTTTAAACGGCTCTTTTTAGTGAAATATGAGGACCGATTCCAAGTTGTGAGTTGTTCGTTTGGGATTTGGATTCACTTATTTTCATTCTTTAAAAGAAAAGCAAATAAATGAAAAAAAAAAAAGTTTAAACATACAAAGTAATTTTTTTTTAATCTTTTATTTTATTTATTTATATTCACTTTTCTGGTTCATTGTTTTAATATGTAGTAGTTCAAGTGTACACACCCCAGGTAGGGTAGTACAATTTTGCAATGACGTTTTTTATTATCTCCCAGTACTCTAATATAGTTTTATATCCATTAATGCATTTTATTATTACTTATTATTTGTGTATTTTTTTTCTGTATTGTTTATGCACTTGTGCTACAAAGTTTTTTTTTAGGTCAGAGAAAGTTCAAACTCCTGCCCTAAGGAATGTTTTACAATGAAAAACAACAAAAATTTAAATTACAGTCAATATTTCGAAATAATTCCCACCATTTGGGTTATATTTATGTAAATTAAATGATTTTGATGCACATAAATGATAGTAGATTGTTTCCTTGATATAAAAACAGTTAAAAACTCTCGCCGAGATAATTGTGTTTGCTGTTTTGAAAGTGGAAACTAAATGACAAGTGCAAATATTATTAAGCATATTTTGTGTTAAATTGTGGTTGTTGATGACCGCAAGGTTGGAAAAAAAAAGTAAAAGTCAGCCAACGGCGCCACCATGAGGACAAGCGTGGTAGCACATAAAGGTCTAATCTAGTTGGATGTACAGTTAGAGATGGGGTTTATGGCTCTTTGAAGGGACTCGGATCTTTACAACCCGTTCCTTTAAAAGAGCCGTTCATTTAACGTTCTCTTTAGTATAGTTTTTACTTATTTTTGTAAAGAAAACCCATTCATGGTAGCAGTTATAAGACAAGACGTGGGTCAGAATATTACAAATTTCCACAAATGTTACACTATTGGTGGAAATTATTATGTTCTGAAATATTGGCGATTTTTTTTATTTTATTGTAAACATTTCAAGGTGGCACCATATCTCCATGCTCATTATTTAGAATTTTCAAATAAAAAAAAACTGTAGCATAAGAGTATTTTAACAATAGAGAAAAAAAATACACAAATATGCAAGAATAAATGTAATTATGGATATAAAAAGTATGAATAAAACAGGAATAAAAATTAGACATGTGAATGCACAATTTTGCATGCGCACGTTTCAACGACTTTACATATTAGAAAAATATATAAAAAATATTCTTAATTGATCAAATAAACACAATTATACACTGGACTTTTTGTCCTAATAAAAGAAAAGTACATCAAAAATGCTAAAACCTAAATAAATAAATATTCAAACGTATTAGTGCCTTTAATTTGTTTGTACATTGTAATATATGTTGTTTGTGTTAAATTGTTAATTAAAAATGTACTAAAAAGTACTAAAAACATTTTTTACAAAAAAATAATACTTAAAAGACATATTTACTCACTTTAGAGCTACATGTGAAGAAAGAATCTAATGTTTGTATAATTATATTGTTTATTTTCCCTCTATTACTTAGATTTTTTCAAACACGCATTACATGTCTTTTAATATATAAAAAAATAAAACTACAAATTTAAAAACATGCATCTATTTTTACAAATATTGCATCAATAACAAAGAAAAAAGATACTATTATGGTGCTTTAAGTGCATTTATGTGCTACATATTGCAATAGGCGCGTGACGTCGTATGAAGATCAGCTATAACAGGGGTGCGGCCCAGGGGCCATTTGTGGACCGCAGCTATTTTTTTAACGGCCCGCTGCTCATTTTAAAAATACTATTAAAAATTTAAATGAAAAAAAAACATTAAAACCTGGTACAAAAGAGCAAAAAGGTCAAATGTAACGAGAAAAAGTTGCAATGTTGACTAATAACAAAGCTGCCGTGGCTGTTTTTTGTTTTTTTTTCAACCGTCACTGCTCAAAAAATAATAGTACATTACATGTCTTTTAATACATAAAAAAATAAAACTACAAATTTAAAAACATGCATCTATTTTTACAAATATTGCATCAATAACAAAGAAAAAAGATACTATTATGGTGCTTTAAGTGCATTTATGTGCTACATATTGTAATAGGCGCGTGACGTCGTATGAAGATCAGCTATAACAGGGGTGTACCAAGTGCGGCCCAGGGGCCATTTGTGGACCGCAGCTATTTTTTTAACGGCCCGCTGCTCATTTTAAAAATACTATTAAAAATTTAAATGAAAAAAATACATTAAAACCTGGTACAAAAGAGCAAAAAGGTCAAATGTAACGAGAAAAAGTTGCAATGTTGACTAATAACAAAGCTGCCGTGGCTGTTTTTTGATTTTTTCAACCTTCAATGCTCAAAAAATAATACATCAAAATCAATGTTGTCATGAATTATTGAAATATTTAAGGCTCCAATTACCTCACATCAAATATTACACGTTGAAATATTCTTTGGGGAAAATATTGCGATTAAACATTTTTTTTTTTTACAAAAAGAGCATTAACCAATTGAAAAAAAATATAACTTATAATTGATATATCTGAAGTAGTGCTGTCCCGATACCAATATTTTGATACCTTTATCGGTTCCAAAATACATTTCATTACTTTTTTTTTTTTTTTTAAAGGGCACCACAAAAAATTGCATTATTGGCAAAATTTTAACAAAAAAGATTTAGGTTACATTAAACATATGTTTCTTATTGCAAGTTTGTCCTGGAATAAAATAGTGAACAATATTGTCTCATTTTCCATTCAATTCTGTCAATATTATTAAGGATAGGTGGTAGACAATTAAGTTTTAATCTACTTGTTTGTTCATTTACTGTTAATATCTGCTTACTTTGTCTATTAACATGTTCTATCTATTTTTAACACTTTTATGAGTGTGGTCCTTTAATATGCACAAGAATTTTAGTGGGATTTCTTTTTTTAAACTGCCTTTGCTCAAAACATAATGAATCAAAATCAATGTTAAGTTAAAGTTAAAGTACCAATGATTGTCACACACGTTATGAAACTGTTCACTTATTTAAGGCTACAATTACTTTGCATCAAATATTGCACCTTGAAATATTTTTGAGGGAAAAATATTGCTTATTTTGTGTGTTTGCCATAAAATAAAAAAATAAAAAACAAAACAACGATTAAAAACTTATAATCCACGGATATATATGAAATTGATCCAAAGGACTGTTTAAAGTAAAAATTAAAATGTATGACTTACTTTCAACAGTAAAAAAAAAAAACTGTGATTGCTGCAGAAATAATAATTAAAATCAATGTTGCTTGAAAGAAAAAAAAAAAAAGGAAATGTTAATAAATGTCTGACATTAGATGACTATATTGTTTAAGCAACGTCTAGCAACACATAACGATCTATCGAACAAACTTAAATCTTCTAATAGTTTCTGAAGGAAAACGGAATTACAGCTTGTAAAGAAGCTTTCACAACAAAGGGCCACATAGCGATAGCATAGATTACAGCAGGGGTCACCAACGCGGTGCCCGCGGGCACCAGGTAGCCCATAGTGACCAGTTGAGTAGTCCACTGGCCTGTTGTAAAAATAGCTCAAATAGCAGCAATTACCAGTGAGCTGCCTCTATTTTTTACATTCTATTTATTTACTAGTAAGCTGGTCTCGCTTCGCTCGACATTTTTAATTCTAAGAGAGACAAAACTCAAATAGAATTTGAAAATCCAAGAAAATAATTTAAAGACTTGGTCTTCACTTGTTGAAATAAATTAATTTATAGTTTTACTTTGCTTCCTATAACTTTCAGAGAGACAATTTTTGAGAAAAAATACAACCTTAAAAATGATTCTAGGATTTTTGAACACATATACCTTTTTTACCTTTTAAATTCCTTCCTCTTCTTTCCTGACAATTTAAATCAATGTTCAAGTGTTTTTTTTATTGTAAAGAATAATAAATACATTTTTATTTAATTCTTCATTTTAGCTTCTGTTTTTTTGACAAATAATATTTGTGAAATATTTCTTCAAACTTCTTATGATTAAAATTCAAAAAAATAATTCTGCAAAATCTAGAAAATCTGGAGAATCAAATTTAAATCTTATTTCAAAGTCTTTTGAAATTTTTGTTATGGAAAATCTAGAAGAAAAAATGATTTGTCTTTGTTAGAAATATAGCTTAAACCAATTGGTTATATATTCTAACAAAGTGCAGATTGGATTTGAACCTATTTAAAACATGTCATCAAAATTCTAAAATTAATCTTAATCAGGAAAAATTACTAATGATGTTCCATAAATTCTTTTTCAAATTTTTTCAAAAAAGATTCGAATTAAATAGTTTTTCTCTTCATTTTTTTCAGTTGAATTTTGAATTTTAAAGAGTTGAAATTGAAGATAAACTATGTTTTAAAATTGTATTTTCATTTTTTTCCTGTTTTCTCCTCTTTTAAACCGTTCAATTAAGTGTTTTTTTCATCATTTATTCCCTACAAAAAACCTTCCGTAAAGGAAAAAAAATGTACGACGGAATGACAGACAGAAATACAAATTATATATATATATATATATATATATATATATATATATATATATATATATATATATATATATATATATATATATATATATATATATATATATATAGATTGCTAGTAAATAAATACAATGTAAAAAATAGAGGCAGCTCACTGGTAATTGCTGCTATTTGAGCTATTTTTAGAACAGGCCAGCGGACTACTCAACTGGTCACTATGGGCTACCTGGTGCCTGCGGGCACCGCGTTGGTGACCCCTGCTGTAATCTATGCTATCGCTATGTGGCCCTTTGTTGTGAAAGTTTCTTTACAAACTGTATTTCCGTTTTCCTTCAGAAACTATTAGAAGATTTAAGTTTGTTCGACAGATCGTTATGTGTTGCTAGACGTTGCTTAAACAATATAGTCATCTAATGTCAGACATTTATTAACATTTCCTTTTTTTTTTTTTCTTTCAAGCAACATTGATTTTAATTATTATTTCTGCAGCAATCACAGTTTTTTTTTTACTGTTGAAATATATATATATATATATATATATATATTAATTAAAGGTAAATTGAGCAAATTGGCTATTTCTGGCAATTTATTTAGGTGTGTATCAAACTGGTAGCCCTTCACATTAATCAGTACCCAAGAAGTAGCTTTTGGTTTCAAAAAGTTTGGTGACCCCTGGACTACAGCATGCAGTTGGCAATCACAATTAAATCATATTTAACTGTATTAATATCGTGGAAAACAAGTCTAACCTAACCCTAAAAGTGGATGTTCAGCGGCGCTGCTTCCTGGCATTGTGTACAATTTGCATTTGGCATGATGACGACTGGCGAGTGGAATGTTGTCAACTTTTCATCACATCTTTACCTTCATTCATCAGGTGTCATAATGAACCAGACGGCCATTTGTTTTCCCCACAGCAACCGATGGGGGCAAAAGTGGCGCACTGCATGGGAAATCAGCGAGAGCAGCCAGAAGAAGAAGGGACTTTGCAGCGTCCAATCAAATGATCTCTGGGGTGCGGGGGGCGTGGTCATCCCTGCTCCAACTCGCCGCCGGCCAGGTGTAACTGCACAGACATACAAAAATGGCTCCACGAATCACGAATTGGTTTTGATTGATTGAAACTTTTATTAGTAGATTGCACAGTACAGTACAAATTCTGTACAATCGACCACTAAATGCTAACACCCCAATAAGTTTTTCAACTTGTTTAAGTCGGGATCCATGTTAATCAACTCATGGTCACTTAAAAGAGCCGTTTAAGAGAATCGATTCGTTAGTGAACTTCACATCATTACTTTTAAAGGCCTACTGAAACCCACTACTACCAACCACGCAGTCCGACAGTTTATATATCAATGATGAAATATTAACATTGCAACACATGCCAGTACGGCCGGATTAGTTTACTAAATTGCAATTTTAAATTTCCCGCAGAGTTTCTTGTTGATAACGTCGCGGAATGATGACGCGTGTTTGTGACGTCTCGGGTTGGAGCGGACATATTAGCCCAGCACCTCACGGGGCTAAAAGTAGTCTCTTTTCATCGCATAATTACACAGTATTTTCAACATCTGTGTTGCTGAATCTTTTGTAATTTGTTCAATTAATAATGGAGATTATAAAGAAGAATGCTGTTGGTGGAAAGCGGTGGATTGCAGCCGCCTTTAGCACTGAAACACAGACGGTGTTTCTTTTTTCTGAAGCTTTAACACAGAGCGGTCAAGCGAACATGTTTCTCTACGTCAACCAGCAAGGTTTTGGATGGGGAAATTGTGATATTAAGTTGGCTCTTACCAGAGACTTCAGTTGATTATGTGACCTCATCCTGTAGCTGTCAAAAAGGCAGCTGTAATCTTGGCTCCTCGGCTTCTCTCAGAGATACTGCCGTTCACCGCAGCCATCCGACTTTCAGGTATGACTTTACAATCTCACTAAAACACTATTAAAACAATAAGCAGATAAGGGATCTTCCAGAATTACCCTAGTAAATGTGTCTAATTACATCTGCCGCCGCCTGGAGCTGTCGCCTTTCTTTTTTTTGTGCTTCACTCTAACTTTCCTCATCCACAAATCTTTCATCCTTGCTCAAATTAATGGGGAAATTGTCGCTTTCTCGGTCCGAATAGCTCTTGCTGCTGGAGGCTATGAATATAAACAATGTGAGGAGCCCTACAACCCGTGACGTCATGCGCACATCGTCTGCTACTTCCGTTACAGGCAAGGCTTTTTTATTAGCGATCAAAAGTTACGAATTTTATCGACGATGTTCTCTACTAAATCCTTTCAGCAAAAATATGACAATATCGCGAAATGATCAAGTATGACACATAGAATGGACCTGCCATCCCTGTTTAAATAAGAAAATCTAATTTCAGTAGGCCTCTAAGGTAGTTTTTAGCACAAATGTGAGGCAACATAAACAAGACTGTAGTTACAGTATGTGGACGGATATAACTAAAAGAGCCGTTTAATAGAATCAATTCGTTCGTGAACGTCACGTCATTACTGTCATGGTACTTTTTAGGACAAATGTGAGGCAACATAAACTAGACTGTACTCACAGTATGTGGACGGATATAATTAAAAGAGCCGTTTAAGAGAAACGATTCGTTTGTGAACGTCACATCATTACTGTTAGGGTACTTTTTAGCACAAATGTGAGGCAACGTAAACAAGACTGTACTTACAGTGTATGGACGGATATAATTAAAAGAGACATTTAAGAGAATCGATTCATTCGTGAACGTCACATCATTACTGTTAGGGTACTTTTTAGCACAAATGTGAGGCAACGTAAACAAGACTGTACTTACAGTATGTGGACAGATTTAATTAAAAAGCCGTTTAAGAAATTCGATTCGTTCGTGAAGGTCACATCATTACTGTTAAAGGCCTACTGAAACCCACTACTACCGACCATGCAGTCTGATAGTTTATATATCAATGACGAAATATTAACATTGCAACACATGCCAATACGGCCTCTTTAGTTTACTAAATTGCAATTTTAAATTTCACGCGAAGTATCCTGTTGAAAACGTCGGTATGATGAGGCGTATGATGACGCGTGTTTGTGACGTCTCGGGTTGTAGCGGACATATTAGCCCAGCACCACTCGCGGCTAAAAGTCGTCCGATTTAATCGCATAATTACACAGTATTTTGGACATCTGTGTTGCTGAATCTTTTGCAATTTGTTCAATTAATAATGGAGACTACAAAGAAGAATGCTGTTGGTGGAAAGCGGTGGATTGCAGCCGGCTGTAGCAACACAAACACAGTCGGTGTTTCTTTGTTTGTTGTGAAGCTTTAATTTGGAACAGAGTGGTCAAGCGGACATGTTTCTCTACCACATGTCAACCGGCAGGTTTCGGTGAGAAAATTGCGGTAATATGTCGGCTCTTTCCGTAAACATGAGCGGAGCTTGTGTAATTCTTCCTGCAGCTGTCAAAGAGGCAGCTGCGGACTCTCTTGGCTCCTCCATGGCTTCCATGGTGGTCACCACACCCCTCCGACTTTCAGGTATGACTTTATAATCTCACTACAAAACTAGTAACACAATAAGCAGATAAGGGATTTTCCAAAATTATCCTAGCAAATGTGTCTAATACAGGGGTCGGGAACCTTTTTGGCTGAGAGAGCCATGAAAGCCAAATATTTTAAAATGTATTTCCGTGAGAGCCATATAGTATTTTTTAACACTGAATACAACTAAATGCGTGCATTTTTAAGTAAGACCAACATTTTTAGAGTGTAATAAATCTCTTATTCTTTTAAATAACATTTTTATTCTAAAGTTAACCAATAATAACTATATTACTTCTTACCATTAATGCGATATCTTGGACAGGTGCGATAGAAAAAGGATGGTTGGATTAAAATGTATGAGAATGTTTTAAAATTTGAACTTTATTTTTAACACTGTGATTATCAGCGGAATTATTAATTACTTATCGTGTTAAGCAATGTCAGCTAAGATTTATCAGAGAGCCAGATGCAGTCATCAAAAGAGCCACATCTGGCTCTAGAGCCATAGGTTCCCTACCCCTGGTCTAATAACATCTGAATCGCTCCCACTGCCCTTGTCTTTTTTTTTTCTTCTTCTAGATGTCCTTCACTCTCACTATCCTCATCCACGAATCGTTCATCCTCGCTCAAACTAATGGAGAAATCGTCGCTTTCTCGGTCCGAATCGCTCCTGCTGCTGGTGGCCATGATTGTAAACAATGTGAGGATGTAAGGAGCCCTACAACGTCAAGCGCACATGGTGTGTTACTTCCGGTACAGGCAAGGCTTTTTTTAATTAGTAACCAAAAGTTGCGAACTTTATCGTGGATGTTCTCTACCAAATCCTTTCAGCAAAAAATATGGCAATATTGCAAAATGATCAAGTATGGACCTACTATCCCCGTTTAAATAAAAAAATATCATTTCATTAGGCCTTTAAGGTAGTTTTAGCACAAATGTGAGGCAACGTAAACAAGACTGTACTTATGTGGACGGATATAATTATTCCCCAAATAATAAATGTAACATATCAATAAAGTTTCTTACCTGTCGTCGTCGGTATAAAATGTGCCGGAGACATTAAATGCCTCGTTTTTACTTAATTAAAAAAAAAAGTCCTAATGAATATTTCTTTGTATTGAGTTGAAGGGAGGCCATTTGTAAAATTGGCGGTGAAACGCAACTATTTCGCTAGAAACACGTTAGGCTGGCTAGTTGGTGTGTGTAAATGTAAACGTACCTTATTTTAAGTAACACTTTTTTTTTTTTTTTTTCTCTTTGAGTTAAATTTTCATGACAGCAAGTAAGTAGCTGGTTGCTAACAAGATAGCATGATGAAGTCTCAGCTGATTAGGATTGGACGGAACCAATTCACGCGTAGCGAGGGGACGTATAAACACACGATGTTGGCCAAAGCACGCTTGATGACAATGGTATTATATTTTAATGCTGGTTTTATGAAATTTAGACAGCATTATTTTTGTAATGTGATCATTTTGTCAAAGATGTTTAAGAATATGTCAGTTGTGTGCCCAAATTTTCACCACCCCGCCCCCAACTTGTGTTGATCCACTTCCGGTGACTTGGGTGTACTAACGCGCAGTAAACACCAGGGGGAGTCAGCCACTTTCTTGCTCCATCACGTCAAGTCAGTCGAAGATGTCCTGAAAAGTTCCAATATGATCATTTTTGTGGTGATTAATGTTCTAGCAAATACATGAGGGTCGTGTTGGTGAAATAATATTTTCCAGGCACAATTCAAAGACAATACGTCAAATAGTTTACAAAAGAAGAAATAGAGAAAATAAGGACATTATGTACATTTCCTTACAGTTAAATAACAACAGTTGTGTCTGTAATACTATATCATTTATCCATCCATCCATTTTCTACCGCTTGTCCCTTTCGGGGTCGCTGGAGCCTATCTCAGCTGCATTGGGGCGGAAGGCGGGGTACATCCTGGACAAGTCGCCACCTCATCGCAGACTATATGTTAATAATTTATTCATTGAAGGTGATACACTACATTTATTTTATTTACCTTTTTTAATATTATGTTGCAAGCGAAAATGTTCAGACACAAAAGTCCATCCATTTTCTACCACTTATTCCCTTTGAAGCCGCGGGGGGCGCTGGTGCCTATCTCAGCTACAATCGGCAAAGGCGGCGTACACCCTGGACAAGTCGCCACCTCATCGCAGGGCCAACACAAAGTCGATTTCTTAAAGTGAAACCCAAACTGGATGAATTATTTCATTAATAACATGTTGGAAAATGGTTAAAAAAAATAAAAATACAAAAGCCTCTAAATGATTGTCTTTATTGGAGGAAATGAAGTTGTTTAAATAAGACCAATTCTTTTTTTTTTTAATGTATTTGTACTGTCTCTTATTTTACTGTCTTTGATATTTTTGGTTAATATATAAGACTAGTGATTGATCAACTTGGTGGATATTTGAAAATATTAAAATATATTTGAAGTGCCTTTACTTGTTTGTACATTGTGATTACAAACTAAGTGTGTTCAATTGTTCTATGAGAATGTGCTAAAAAGGTACTTTATTACTACAAAAATACTACTTGTTTAATATTGTTTTAACTATTTGTTACTTACATTTTTTTAACCCGCATTGTATGTTGTTTAATTTAAAACTGTAAAACTACAAATTTAAAACATTTTTTTTTTTAGAAACATTGCAAAAATAACCCTAAAACATACAAATTTAGTGCTCTAAGTGCATTTATGTGCAACATAATTTAACGGCCCACGGCACATTCTAAAAATGCTACTAAAAACAAAAAAAATGTTTTAAAAAAACGAAAACAGGAGAAGCTGCCATGCAGGCTGTTTTTTTTATTTATTTAAAACTGCCATTGCTCCAAAAAATAATAATGAATCAAAATCAATGTAATAAATTATTAAACATATTTAAGTCTCCAATTACTTCTCATCAAATATTCCACTTACAAATATTTTTGGGGAGAAAAAAATTGCATATTTTGTGTGTTTGCCATAAAAAAAAAAATGTATGACAAAAAGGGCATACAACAAACAACAACAACAAAAATATATATATAATGAAACTTAAAATCGATACCCTCAACCTTTCCTGAACTCCACTGAGGTTTTTTTAATTTATTTTTCTTGAATGGAACAAAACATGTCTTTAAATATGGGGCCAATCTGAGGGTTACTGGTTCAATCCCCACCAGCAGGTCCATTCTATGTGTCATACTTGATCATTTCGCGATATTGCCATATTTTTGCTGAAAGGATTTAGTAGAGAACATCCACGATAAATTTCGCAACTTTTGGTCGCTAATAACCGGAAGTAGCAGACGACGTGCACGTGACGTCACGGGTTGTAGGGCTCCTCACATCCTCACATTGTTTACAATCATTCGGACCGAGAAAGCGACAATTTGTCCATTAATTTGAGCGAGGATGAAAGATTCGTGGATGAGGAAATTTAGGGTGAAGGACTAGAAAAAAAAAAAGTAAAAAAAGGCAATTGCAGTGGGAGCAATTCAGATGTTATTAGACACATTTACTAGGATAATTTTGGAAAATCCCTTATCTTTCTATTGTGTTGCTAGTGTTTTAGTGAGACTAAATAGTACCTGAAAGTCGGGGGAGTGTGGTCACGGGTGTGTTGACGCCAGAGTCTCTGAGGGAAGTCACGCAGCTCCAGGAGGACGCTGGCTCCGCTGATGGCTCCAGTAAGAGCAGACTTATTACCACAATTTTCTCACCGAAAACTGCCGGTTGACATGTAGTCGGGATCCATGTTCGCTTGACCGCTCTGATCCATAGTAAAGCTTCACCTCCGGGAATTTTAAACAAGGAATTACCGGCTGTGCTTGTGTGGCTAAAGGCTAAAGCTTCCCACCTCCATCTTTCTACTTTGACTTCTCCATTATTAATTGAACAAATTGCAAAAGATTCAGCAATACAGATGTCCAGAATACTGTGTAATTATGCGATTAAAGCAGACTACTTATAGCTTGGATCGGGCTGGAAAATAATGTCCGCTACAACCCGAGACGTCAAACGCACGCATCATCATACCGCGACGTTTTCAACACAACACTCCGCGGGAAATTTAAAATTGCAATTTAGTAATCTAAACCGGCCGTATTGGCATGTGTTGCAATGTTAATATTTCATCATTGATATATAAACTATCAGACTGCGTGGTCGGTAGTAGTGGGTTTCAGTAGGCCTTTAAAGACCACTTTGTGCAAATCCAGCACATCTTCTTTCCTTTTTTGTACTTTTTTTGTACTTGTTTGGCTTCACTGTGTCACTGTGCCGTGACACTCTGCTGTCTGTGTTGATCGGTGCTGCGGGCTAGCACGCCGAAGCCGGCTAGGATTAGCAGCCTGACATACACAGCTGTGGATTTTTCTGTTGCTGGATGCTTCGGCATATAGACCTGTGGTTCTCAACCTTTTCTTTTAATTCAAGTACCCCCTATTCAGAGCAAAGCATTTTTGGTTGAAAAAAAGAGATAAAGAAGTAAAATACAGCACTATGTCATCAGTTTCTGATTTAATAAATTGTATAACAGTGCAAAATATTGCTCATTTGTAGTGGTCTTTCTTGAACTATTTGGAAAAAAAGATATACAAATAACTAAAAACTTGTGGAAAATAAACAAGTGATTCAATTATAAACAAAGATTTCTACACATAGAAGTAATCATCAACTTAAAATTCCCTCTTTGGGGATTGTAATAGAGAGCCATCTGGATTCATGAACTTAATTCGAAACATTTCTTCACAAAAAAATACATTTTTTAACATCAATATTTATGGAACATACATCCATCTATCCATCCATCCATCTTCTTCCGCTAATCCGAGGTCGGGTCGCGGGGGCAGCAGCCTAAGCAGGGAAGCCCAGACTTCCCTCTCCTCAGCTACTTCATCCAGCTCTTCCCGGGGGATCCCGAGGCGTTCCCAAGCCAGCCGGGAGACATAGTCTTCTCAACGTGTCCTGGGTCTTCCCCGTGGCCTCCTACTGGTTGGACGTGCCCTAAACACCTCCCTCGGGAGGCGTTCGGGTGGCATCCTGACCAGATGCCTAAACCACCTCATCTGGCTCCTCTCGATGTGGAGGAGCAGCGGCTTTACTTTGAGTTCCTCCCAGATGGCAGAGCTTCTCACCCTATCTCTAAGGGAGAGCCCCGCCACACATCCGAGGAAGCTCATTTCGGCCGCTTGTACCCGTGATCTTGTCCTTTCGGTCATGACCCAAAGCTCATGACCATAGGTGAGGATGGGAACGTAGATCGACCGGTAAAGTGAGAGCTTTGCCTTCCGGCTCAGCTCCTTCTTCACCACAACGGATCGATACAGCGTCCGCATTACCGAAGACGCCGCACCGATCCGCCTGTGGATCTCAGTATCCACTTTTCCCTCACTCGTGAGCAAGACTCCGAGGTACTTGAACTCCTCCACTTGGGGCAGGGTCTCCTCCCCAACCCGGAGCTGGCACTCCACCCTTTTACGGGCGAGAACCATGGACTCGGACTTGGAGGTGCTGATTCTCAATCCGGTCGCTTCACACTCGGCTGCGAACCGATCCAGTGAGAGTTGAAGATCCCGGCCAGATGAAGCCATCAGGACCACATCATCTGCAAAAAGCAGAGACCTGATCCTGCAGCCACCGAACCGGAACCCCTCAACGCCTTGACTGCGCCTAGAAATTCTGTCCATAAAAGTTATGAACAGAATCGGTGACAAAGGGCAGCCTTGGCGGAGTCCAATGAATATTGCATTGTTGCATTTCTTTTCATAGTTTATGGACTTACATTCATAATAAATATATTTATAAAGGATTTTTGATTTGTTGCTATTTTTAGAATATTAAAAAAAAATCTCACGTACCCCTTGGCATACCTTCTAGTACCCCCAGGGGTACACGTAGCCCCATTTGAGAACCACTGCTCTAGTATACTCTGGGCTGAAACTGTGTGCCTTCATTGTTTTTGAAGCTTTTGTTTTGAGGCATGTTTAAAAAAATAAAATAATAATGCACTTTGTGAAAGTCAAAATATAGTATTTCCCATAGGTGTAGTGGGTTTCAGGATGATCTCAGGGAGAGCATGTCCCAAATTCCAAGCTGCTGTTTTGAGGCATGTATAAAAAAATGCACTTTGTGACTTCAATAATAAATATGGCAGTGCCATGTTGGCATTTTTTTTCCATAACTCGAGTTGATTTATTGTGGACAACCTTGTTACATTGTTTAAAAGCCTACTGAAATGAGATTTTCTTATTTTAACGGGGATATCAGGTCCATTCTATGTGTCATACTTGATCATTTCGCGATATTGCCATATTTTTGCTGAAAGGATTTAGTAGAGAACATCCACGATAAATTTCGCCACTTTTGGTCGCTAATAAAAAATCCTTGCCTGTACCGGAAGTAGCAGACGATGTGCGCGTGACGTCACGGGTTATGGAGCTCCTCACATCCTCACATTGTTTATAATCATGGCCACCAGCAGCGAGAGCGATTCGGACCGAGAAAGCGACAATTTCCCGATTAATTTAAGCAAAGATGAAAGATTCGTGGATGAGGATAGTGAGAGTGAAAGACTAGAAAAAAAAGAAAAAAGGCTAGGGCAGTGGGAGCGATTCAGATTTTATTAGACACATTTACTAGGATAATTCTGGAAAATCCCTTATCTTATTGTGTTACTAGTGTTTTAGTGAGATTATATGGTACCTGAAAGTCGGAGGGGTGTGGTGGCCGCCAGTGTCTCCGGTGGGAGGAGGCAAGAGAGTCCGCAGTTGCAGGAGGACGCAAGCTCCGCTCATGTATACGGCAAGAGCCGACTTATAACCCAAATTTTCTCACCGAAACCTGCCGGTTGACATGTAGTCGGGATCCATGTTCGCTTGACCGCTCTGATCCATAGTAAAGCTTCACCTTCGGGAATGTAAACAAGGAAATACCGGCTGTGTTTGTGTTGCTAAAGCAGCTGCAATACACCGCTTCCCACCTACAGCTTTCTTCTTTGACTTCTCCATTATTAATTGAATACATTGCAAAAGATTTAGCTAAACAGATGTCCGGAATACTGTGACTGATTAAAGCTTGGATCGGGCTGGAAAAAAATGTCCGCTACAATCCGAGACGTCACCCGCACGCGTCATCATACCGACGTTTTCAAAGGGATACTTCGCGCGAAATTTAAAATTGCAATTTAGTAAACTAAAAAGGCCGTATTGGCATGTGTTGCATTGTTAATATTTCATCATTGATGTATAAACTATCAGACTTTCGTGGTCGGCAGTAGTGGGTTTCAGTCGGCCTTTAATGCATCCAGCGGGGCATCACAACAATATTAGGTATAATAATGTGTTAATTCCATGACTGTATACATCGGTATCGGTTGATATAGGAATCGGTAATTAAAAGTTGACCAATATCGGAATATCGGCAAAAAAGCCATTATCGGACATCTCTAGTCAGGACTTAATTCAGTAAGTTCTCAATGTTGTTTTAATGTCTTTTACCTGCTGGGATGTCTTTAAAGGGGAACATTATCACCAGACCTATGTAAGCGTCAATATATACCTTGATGTTGCAGAAAAAAAGACCATATATTTTTTTAACCGATTTCCGAACTCTAAATGGGTGATTTTTGGCGAATTAAACGCCTTTCTGTTTATGCCTCTATGAGCGACGACGTCAGAACGTGACGTCACATCGGTACTCAACGCCATTTTTCCCTACCACATCACACGCATCGAGTCAAATCAGCTCTGTTATTTTCCGTTTTTTCGACTGTTTTCCGGTACTTTGGAGACATCATGCCTCTTCGGTGTGTTGTCGGCGGGTGTAACAACACGATCATGGACGGATTCAAGTTGATTTACGTATAATGTGCATCGATTAGCACGGCATGCTAATCGATGCTAACATGCTATTTAGGCTAGCTGTGTGCACATATTGCAGCATTATGCCTCATTTGTAGCTATATTTACATCCAGCCTTTCCCTCCACCCACATTTAATGCCGAACAAACACTTATTAATCGACGGATTTAAGTTGCTCCAGTGTCAAGAGATGCGAAAGTCCCTCGTTTGGTTTTTACCGGCAATGCTACGACAGAGATGGCACAGAGATGACAAGAATGTCTGGATGTCCTGCGACACTCAAAGCAGATGCATTTTCAACGATAAAGTCAACGAAATCACAAAGGTGAGTGTTGTTGATGTTATTGACTTATGTGCTAATCAGACATATTTGGTCATGCAATGACTGCTAGCTAATCGATGCTAACATGCTATTTAGGCTACCTGTATATACATTTGAAACTATATTTACATCCAGCGTTTCCTTCCACCCACATTTAATGCAAAACAAACACTTACCAATCGACGGATTTAAGTTGATCCAGTGTCAATGCGAAAGTCCTGGTTGGTCTGCACATTTTACCGGCGATGCTAACGCAGACATGCATGGTCGAATAGCGTCAATAGCAATTCGCTCAATAGCTTCAGTTTCTTCTTCAATTTCGTTTTCGGTATCTGCCTCGATATCCCAACCATCTGTTTCAATACATGCGTAATCTGTTGAATCGCTTAAAGGGGAACATTATCACAATTTCAAAAGGGTTAAAAACAATAAAAATCAGTTCCCAGTGGCTTGTTGTATTTTTGGAAATTTTTTTCAACATTTTACCGTTCCCCGAATATCCCTAAAAAAAGCTTTAAAGTGCTTGATTTTCGCTATTTGCGATGCGACTACCCATTTCCCTGTGACGTCATACAGTGCTGCCAATGCAAACAAACAACGGCGAATACCACAGCAAGATATAGCGACATTAGCTCTTATTCAGACTCGGATTTCAGCGACTTAAGCGATTCAACAGATTACCCATGTATTGAAACAGATGGTTGGAGTATGAAAGTATTGAAGAAGAAACTGCAGCTATTGAGCGAATAGCTATTGACGCTATTCATAGCCATAGCATGGCCAAATAGCTGCGTTAGCATCGCCGGTAAAATGTGTGTACCAAACGATCAGGACTTACACATCTCCTGACACTGGAGCAACTTAAATCCTTCGATTGGTAAGTGTTTTTTTCGCATTAAATGTGGGTGGAAGGAGACGTAATATAGTTGCAAATGCATCTGCAGGTTATCCATACATCTCTGTGCCATGTCTGCTTTAGCACCGCCGGTAAATAGCATGTTAGCATCGATTAGCGTAGCGTGTTAGCATCGATTAGCTGGCAGTCAACATCAACAAAACTCACCTTTGTGAATTCGTTGACTTTATAGTTGCAAATGCATCTGCAGGTTGTCCATACATCTCTGTGCCATGTCTGCTTTAGCACCGCCGGTAAATAGCATGTTAGCGTCGGATAGCGTAGCATGTTAGCATCGATTAGCTGGCAGTCACGTCGCAACCAAATATGTCTGATTAGCACATAAGTCAACATCAACAAAACTCACCTTTGTGATTTCGTTGAATTTATCGTTGCAAATGCATCTGCAGGTTATCCATACATCTCTGTGCCATGTCTGTCATCGCCGGTAAAATGTGGAGACACTCCGGCACATTCAATGGGGGTCTGGCGGCAGACACTTTCGCATCTTCGGGCCAGTGGTGCAACTTGAATCCCTCCCTGTTAGTGTTGTTACACCCTCCGACAACACAACGACGAGGCATGATGTCTCCAAGGTTCCAAAAATAAGTCGAAAAAAACGGAAAATAACAGAGCTGTGACCCAATGTTTGTAATGTGTTGAAAATGAAAATGGCGGCTGTATTACTTCGGAGACGCAAAAAGAGCGATAAACAGAAAGGCGTTTAATTCGCCAAAATTCACCCATTTAGAGTTTGGAAATCGGTTAAAAAAATATATGATCTTTTTTCTGCACAACCAAGGTATATATTGACGCTTACATAGGTCTGGTGATAATGTTCCCCTTTAAGCCGCTGAAATCCGAGTCTGAATCCGAGCTAATGTCGTTATATCTTGCTGTGCTATTCGCCATTATTTGTATTGGAATCGCTATGTGACGTCACAGGGAAATGGACAGTCGCTTAAGCAAATAGCGAAAACCAAGCACTTTAAAGCTTTTTTTAGGGCTAAAATTTTGAAAAAAACTTCGAAAAATAAAATAAGCCACTGGGAACTGATTTTTATTGGTTTTAACCCTTCTGAAATTGTGATAATGTTCCCCTTTAAAAAACTCTTTTCACACCCTGTGCAGGATCACAGAGGCCAAACAGGACATACTGACAAAACAAGGGCACCAGAACAGGAAGTGATACTAAACACAGGAAAATGAAGGACAAAGTACAAACTGTCAGGTGGGATCATGACACAATGACTCCCTGGCCCTTTTTCTTAGGTCCCTAAAATGTTCCCACACTGCATGCACTGCTGGTGTTACTTTATTTTTGTTCTGTGCAGGTTGCGCCAAAAACAACATACCAACATAATGTCTGTTTATAGAGAGTACGGATCCATCCATGCATTTTCTACCGCTTGTCCCGTTCGGGGTCACTGGAGCCTATTTTTACGACCTAATAATGGTGACATTTTAAATCACGGCTAATAGTAAAAATTGTTTTAATTGTTGCGTCCCTATTGCTGAATATGTCTAATACTTTTATTTCTAACAGTCCGAATATGTCCAAATTTGTGTTGTCCTGATACCAATATTTACCAAACTGTATTTCGATACTTTTCTAAATAAAGTGAACCACAAAAAATTGCATTATTGGCTTTATTTTAACATAAAAAATCTTAGGGTACATTAAACATATGTTTCTTATTGCAAGTTTGTCCTTAAATAAAATAGTGAACATACAAGACAACTTGTCTTTTAGTAGTAGTAAGCAAACAAAGGCTCCTAATTTAGTCTGCTGACATATTCAGTAACATATTGTGTCATTTATCATTCTATTATTTTGTCAAAATTATTAAGGACAAGTGGTAGAAAATGAATTATTAATCTACTTGTTCATTTATTGTTAATATCTGTTTAATTTCTCTTTTAACATGTTCTATCTACACTTCTGTTAAAATGTAATAATCACTTATTCTTCTGTTGTTTGATACTTTACATTAGTTTTGGATGATACCACAAATTTGGGTATCAGTCCGATACCAAGTCGTTACAGGATCATACATTGGTCATATTCAAAGTCCTCATGTGTCCAGGGACATATTTCATGAGTTTATAAACCTAATATATATATTTTTTTAAACAAAAGAAGATAATGTGATGCCAAAAAATATCAATTTAATCATAGTAGTATCGACTTGATACGCTCCTGTACTTGGTATCATTACAGTGGATGTCAGGTGTAGATCCACCAATGGCGTTTGTTTACATTTTGATGCCAATGAGCTATGGTGTGTAGTGAAGCATGTTTAGCCATTCCTCGTCCTGCAGTGATAATGATACTTGTAAGAAACTTACTTTATTTGTCGCCATGGAGGCGAGGATTAGTGATTTAGAAGTAGCTACACCACTGCAGACTGCGGATGGACTTTAGCTGCTAGCGAGCTAGCCATTAATTAAAGCATCTCTTCCTGAGGGCGTTTCAGTGTCATAACGTCACTTTTACGGGAGGTCGAGATCCAAGAGGCAGCCAGGGAAGCAGAGGGAACGTGGGAAGACGAGACACACAGCTCGTAACAGGGGAACGAAGGCAGTCTGCAGGGAGGACGACAAGGAGGACAGGAGACAATTCAACACGACGGGGAGGAACACACAGAGAGAGCGAGAGTGCATAGAGCTAGATGATCGCTTACTGTACAGGAACAGATGACTACGTTCTGGCGCGGGATAGCAGGTTGCGCAGGCTTATGAAGGCAGGTCTCATCATCAGCCACAGGTGTGCTGATTGCCCAGTGCAGCACACAGATGAATGCGCCCGGGCCGTGACAATCTGTTGGTAAATGACTTCCCCCGCCGTAGAAGCAAGGGAAGGGCGGAAGGGGGCTTAGAGGAAGGACAATAACACATCTTGTGCAGAGTCCCAAAAGGATGCCAGGATGGACAGTGCGGTGGGCTCCAACGAGGCCGTCACCTGACCAGCTGGAAGTGACGTTTTAATCTTACAAGGAGCCAGAACAGAAAAAAAGCTGTGCTCTGGAATGTATTGGAGCCGTAGTAGTCAGCTCTTGGACCTTTGACAACCGTGGAGTGGGCTCAGGCAAAGCTCGGGCTTTGGGAAGGCTTGGGGTAGGAGTAAGCGGGACTCGGGCTTTGAGAAGCCAGGAAGCCGATACCAGCTAAACTTGATTTGGAAGTAGCTAAAACACCACTTGCTGCGGATGAGCGCTAGCCGCGAGCTAGCTAGCCGTGAGCTAGCTAGCCGTGTTAAAGAAAAAAAAGCATCACCTTTGTCGTTTGTTTTTAAGTCAAACCACGTCTACGGTCCCTCTGCAGTTTGTCTGCTTGTAAGCACACTGTGTGTCAGTGACGT
The DNA here is from genome assembly GCF_033978795.1 of Nerophis ophidion. Lineage (NCBI taxonomy): Eukaryota > Metazoa > Chordata > Actinopteri > Syngnathiformes > Syngnathidae > Nerophis > Nerophis ophidion. The sequence goes on along the minus strand of NC_084618.1, from coordinate 25,124,384 downwards.
GTGGTCAGGGGAGGCAGGGGAGGCAGTGCCTCTACTATGATCATGCAAAGAAATAAAATATCCATCCATTTTCTACCGCTTATTCCCTTTGGGGTTGCTGGTGCCTATCTCAGCTACAATCGGGCGGAAGGCAGTGTACACCCTGAACAAGTCGCCACCTAATCACAGGGCCAACACAGATATATAATGATAAAATAATTGTAATTGTTCGTTTTTCATTTTCATTTAGCTTCAACAATTTGGATGATTTTTTCTTCAAAATCTCAGAATTTTCGCAATCCCTCGTAAACTTCTCTTGTTTGCCGTGCGGCCAGAGCGCCTCACGATAGGGGCGTGATCCCAGACATACGGTGGCCTCAGCGGGTAAGGGCCGCGGCGACTTATTTTTTTCGTCTCGTGCACCCCGACTTTCAACATGGATGACTACATTTTCTCACTTAAACAGTTTTCTAAAGTGGACTTTCAAGCGAAAGAGGAGATAATTACTAAAGGAAGACCAACGCCGGAGCTTAATGGTTTATTTCAATCAGCAGGACGGAAAGTTACTCGCTCGTTCCAAACGGAGTGGTATACGTGAAAAGACTGGCTTTGTGGATGTTCTGCAAGAAACCGCCTTTTCTGCTTTCCTTGCCTTCTTTCTTCAAACCGTGGAACTGTGTGGACTCAAATGGGATTTTGTGACCTAAAGAATTTGCAAAGAAGCCTCACCAAACATGAGCGGTCGGCCGCTCATATTCAAAGCTAGATTGCGCTGAAAACGTTTGGGATGACGAGGATAGACTTGGCTCTGGAAAAACAGCGGAGACTCAACATCAGCGTCCACAATGCTAAGGTAAAAGACAACCGAGAGATTTTAAAAGATGTCATCAATGCGACCGGCTTCCTCGCCAAACAGCAGATAGCATTTCGTGGAAATGATGAAAGTAGGAGCTCTGCTAAGGAAGTGAAGGAGGACTTTTACCAGAAAGTGACGGCAATTTTTATCCAGAAGGACCGGCGCATGGACTTCATTTATAAGGTAAGACGGCGATAACATTATTTTTGTTTCGTTTTAAATGAAATGCACATTTTCTGGGCGACCGTTTGTATGTGTAAAGAATGCAGAAATGAAACATAACCCGTAAACTGCTGCCAATCAAATTGCAAATAATCTGCGCTGAGCGCATACTGTATATTTGTAAATCTGATTCTGATTAGGTCAGTGCCTCACCAGCTATAAACCTCACCGCACGTCACTGCTGTGCGTATGAGCTAAAGTAAAGTTGAAGTACCACTGATAGTCACACACACTGCATTTGACCCATCGCCTTATTCCAACCCTTGTGGGGTGAGGGGAGCTGTGAGCAGCGGTCGCGCCCGGCAATCATTTTGGTGATTTAACCCCCAATTCCAACCCTTGATGCTGAGTGCCAAGCGGGGAGGTAATGAGTCCCATTTTCATAGATGAACACATTGGTATGTGTTTGTGAACGACTCTCACCGTCGTGCGGGTTCCAGGGACCACCAAGGAAGGACAAGACTTTGAGCAGTGTTGACTTTCTTTATTTTTTAATAAGAAAAGTATTTTTCCGTTTTTTTTTCAGTCGCCCGCGTCGTCTGCCTCCTGCTCTCCCTCTCGCTCTCTTCCGGGTTGCATGCGCTTTGTCTCGTCTTGTCGTTGTTTCACCACCTTTCTACCCGACGTTGACGGCTGCCGCCCTTTTAAACAGTGCGAGAGGATTCATTAATCCTATACATGTGCGTGATCCACGCACCTTATCTCGATTGTGGCGTCGCTCCCAGCACGCCCCACCTCGCCGCTCACTCGCCATCCCCGCTGCCATCTTGGCCTGCCTCTATGTCGGACTGTCGGCTCTGCCTCTCCACAGTGTTCATCTATAAAACAATTGATTGCTTGATTGAAACTTTTATTAGTAGATTGCACAGTACAGTACATATTCCTTACAATTGACCACTAAAATGGTAACACCCGAATACGTTTTTCAACTTGTTTAAGACGGGGTTAATCAATTCATGGGTATCACTTCATGTTATCTGTCTTGTCTTTTAACAAAGAAACAAGGAAGTCCCAATCTTTGTTCAGTGAATGTTCTGCAATTTGTCGCCCCTCAAAGTAAGAACTGAACCGGGCAAGAAAGCATTTATTTCAGAAACCGAAGGCTTGGAATAACCTTCAATTGAATTTTCAACTTCAAAGCCTTGTTACATTAAATGATATTAAAGCTTCTGTGAGAGGATTGCAGTCTACATTGTCTGTATGCACGTCTTATGTCACCAAGTTTTAATGTTATCAATTACATGTTTTATGTGTTGTTGACTATTTTAATCTAACCTTGCTGCTGCCATCTTGGCCAGGTCTCCCTTAGAAAATCAATGGGATTTACCTGGTTAAATAAAGGCAAAAAAATAAAATAAAAATATATATACATATATATATATATACACATATACATATATATATATATATATATATATATATATATATTAGAGATGTCCGATAATGTTTTTTTTTTCCAACAATATTCCGATATTGTCCAACTCTTAATTACCGATAACAACCATTACCGATATATACAGTCGAGGATTTAACACATTATTAGGCCTAATTTTGTTGTGATGCCCCGCTGGATGCATTAAACAATGTAACAAGGTTTTCCAAAATTAATTAACTCAAGTTATGGAAAAAAAAATGCCAACATGGCACTGCCATATTTATTATTGAAGTCACAAAGTGCATACATTTTTTTTTACATGCCTCAAAACAGCAGCTTGGAATTTGGGACATGCTCTCTCTGAGAGAGCATGAGGAGGTTGAGGTGGGCGGGGTTGAGGTCGGGGGGTGTATGTTGTAGCGTCCCGGAAGAGTTTGTGCTGCGAGGGGTTCTGGGTATTTGTTCTGTTGTGTTACAGTGTGGATGTTCTCCCAAAATGTGTTTGTCATTCTTGTTTGGTGTGGGTTCACAGTGTGACGCATATTTGTAACAGTGTTAAAGTTGTTCATACGGCCACCCTCAGTGTGACCTGTATGGCTGTTGACCAAGTATGCTTGCATTCCTTTCTGTGTGTGAAAAGCCATAGATATTATGAGACTGGGGAGGCATGCAAAGGGAGTACCTTTAAGGTTAATTGGCGCTCTCTACTCCTCCCTACGTCCGTGTACACAGCGGCATTTTAAAAAGTCATGCATTTTACTTTTTGAAACCGATACCGATAATTTTGAAACCGATACCGATAATTTCCGATATTACATTTTAAAGTGAAGTGAATTGTATTTCTATAGCGCTTTTCTCTAGTGACTCAAAGAGCTTTAACATAGTGAAATGGGTGGCACTGGGAGCAGGTGGGTAAAGTGTCTTGCCCAAGGACACAACGGTAGTGACTAGGATGGCGGTAGCGGGGATCGAACCTGGAACCCTCAAGTTGCTGGCACGGCCACTCTACCAACCGAGCCATACCGCCCCAAATTCTGGAAAAACCTTATCAGCTTATTGTGTTACTAGTGTTTTAGTGAGATTATATGGTACCTGAAAGTCGGAAGGGTGTGGCCACGGGTGTGGTGACCGCCAGTGTCTCCGGTGGGAGGAGGTAATAGTCCGCAGCTGCAGGAAGACGCAAGCTCCGCTCATAACTACGGTTAGAGCCGACTTATTACAACAATTTTCTCACCAAAACCTGCCGGTTGACGTGGTCGGGATCCATGTTCGCTTGACCGCTCTGTTCCATAGTAAAGCTTCACCTTCGGGAATTTTAAACAAGGAATCACCGGCTGTGTTTGTGTGGCGTAAGGCTAAAAGCTTCCCATCTCCATCTTTCTACTTTGACTTCTCCATTATTGATTGAACAAATTGCAAAAGATTCAGCAACACAGATGTCCAGAATACTGTTTAATTATGTGATTAAAGCAGACTACTTAAATGCCTACTGAAACCCACTACTACCCACCACGCAGTCTGATAGTTTATATATCAATGATGAAATATTAACATTGCAACACATGCCAATACGGCCTTTTTAGTTTACTAAATTGCAATTTTAAATTTCCAGGGACTTTTTTCTTGAAAACATCGCGTAATGATTACGTGTACGCGTGACGTAACGGGCTGTTATGAATATGAGCGCCGCGCGCACACACAGCTAAAAGTCATCTGCTTTAACGGCATAATTACACAGTAATTTGGACATCTGTGTTGTTGAATCTTTTGCAATTTGTTCAATTAATATTGGAGAGGTCAAAGTAGAAAGATGGAGTTGGGAAGGTTTAGCCTTTAGCCACACAAACACAGGGTGATTCCTTGTTTAAAATTCACGGAGGTGAAACTTTACTATGGATCACAGCGAACATGGATCCCAACCGAATGTCAAAAAGCAGGTTTCGGTGAGAAAATTGTGGTTAAAAAGTCGCTTCTTACTGGATATCAGCTGAGCTTGTGCCGTCCATACAGCTGCCATCGACTTCCCTGAGACACTGCGCGTCAACACCCGGCCGTGGACTTACACTTCCGAATATCAGGTACTGTTAAACTCACTAAAGCACTAGCAACACAATAGAAAGATAAGGGATTTCCCAGAATGATCCTAGTAAATGTCTCTAAAAACATATGAATCCGTCTCAATGCAAGGCGACTGCAATCGTGTTTTTTCTTTTTTAACTTTTTTTTTTTTTTTTTTTTTAGTCCGTCGCTATCAATATCCTCAAACACGAATCTTTCATCCTCGCTCAAATTAATGGGGGAATTGTCGTTTTCTCGGTCGGAATAGCTGTTTTAGTTGGAGGCTCCCATTAAAATCAATGTGAATATGTGAGGAGTAGGGTTGGGTATCGAGTATCGAGTATCGATTGGAACCGGGACTAACTTTCCGATTCTGACGGTATCGTTCAAAAGTTTAAATTCCGATTCCTAGTTTCGATACCCAGTCCGCCGAACGGAAGAAAAAAAATGTCCGCCGACCCGGAAGAAGAAGCCGGGTCACACCAACGAAGAAGCGCCCACCGCCGGAAGTGTTAGCACAGCCGAGCCTATGTAGCCGAGCGAGTCAGTCAAGCATGGATAGTGGTCGTGGGCGGTCGAAAGTGTGGCTTTATTTTACAAAAAAAAATTAAATATCGGCCAAATGTAACACGTGCAACAGGACTGTTTCTTGCTTAGGAGGGTGCATGTCGAACATGATGAAGCACCTCCGAGTTTATGGAGTACAAACAAATGCGTGTCCCGTCTTCGACGCGCTGCGCCGACCGTCATCCTCTGCCTCTTCCTCTGGCTCCGGCTCCGACGCCCAGCCTGGCAGCTCGGTGACTGCACTGCAGTCCGAATCCGGTGAGTAAAACAATATATATGCAATAAATAATGTGTTTTGCGCCAGTGTTGAGGCAGCTAACAAATTATCCCGCGTATTTTTTCATAGACAATTTACAACCAGGTTCCGCGATGTGTTCAGCGTACTCCGTTCACAGTAGCGGAAAGGGGGAAGATGTCGGTGCCACAGACGGAAGAGTTTTGTTTGACCCTGCCTTTTTATTTATTTATTTATTTTTTTAAAGAAAGAATCGGAATCGAGAATCGTTAGGAATCGGAATCTTAACAAAAAATCGGAATCGGAATCGTCTGAATTCAAACGATACCCAACCCTAGTGAGGAGCCATCAACATGTGACGTCATCGTCTGCGACTTCCGGTAGAGGCAGGGCTTTTCTCTTAGCACCGAAAGTTGCTAACTTTATCGTGGATGTTCTCTACTATATCCTTTCAGCAAAAAGATGGCAATATCGCGAAATGATCAAGTATGACACATAGAATGGACCTGCTATCCCCGTTTAAATAAGAAAATCTCATTTCAGTAGGCCTTTATGGCTTGGATCGGGCTGGAAAAAAAATGTCCGCTACAACCTGTGACGTCAAACGCACGAGTCATCATACCGTGACGTTTTCAACAGGACACTTCGCGGGAAATTTAAAATTGCAATTTAGTAAACTAAATTGGCATGTGTTGCAATGTTAATATTTCATCATTTACTACTTACGTATAAAATACTACACGGTCTAGCTCCATCCTATCTTGCCGATTGTATTGTACCATATGTCCCGGCAAGAAATCTGCGTTCAAAGGACTCCGGCTTATTAGTGATTCCTAAAGCCCAACAAAAGTCTGCAGGCTATAGAGTGTTTTCCGTTCGGGCTCCAGTACTCTGGAACGCCCTCCCGGTAACAGTTTGAGATGCTACCTCAGTAGAAGCATTTAAGTCTCACCTTAAAACTAATTTCTATACTCTAGCCTTTAAATAGACCTCCTTTTTAGACCAGTTGATCTGCCGCTTCTTTTCTTTTTCTCCTCTGTCCTCCCCCTCCCTTGTGGAGGGGGTCCGGTCCGATGACCATGGATGAAGTACTGGCTGTCCAGAGTCGGGACCCAGGATGGACCGCTCGTCGGGACCAAGGATGGACCGCTCGCCTGTGTATCGGTTGGGGACATCTCTACGCTGCTGATCCGACTCTGCTTGGGATGGTTTCCTGTGGACGGGACTCTCGCTGCTGTCTTGGATCCGCTTTGAACTGAACTCTCGCGGCTGTGTTGGAGCCACTATGGATTGAACTTGGCGTGAAGTTAACATCACCAAGATCTAATTTTAGCTGCATTGCTTGGAAGCGGTTTCCTGTTCAAGTTCAACGCGATTTCTTCCAAAATCTGATGGAATTCCGAGACCAGGTTAAGCCAGGTGTCGCGCGTCCTGCACACATCTTGATTGATTGATTGATTGATTGATTGAAACTTTTATTAGTAGATTGCACAGTACAGTACATATTCCGTACAATTGACCACTAAATGCTAACACCCGAATAAGTTTTTCAACTTGTTTAAGACGGGGTCCATGTTATTCAATTCATGGTACTTCTACTCTCGTCTTCCCTTCCGAGCTTAGTGAGGGCGCTCTGGGTTTCCCTGCAGCGGCGCGCCGAGGATGGAAAAAGAAAAAAAAAACAAAAACAGCCTAATTGGCTAAAAGCAACCAGATGTGCTCGCGCCGCCATTGTTTTCCAGACGTTTCCGTGCCGTGTCGGCTCGGGCAAGGGATAGAGCGTATTTTACGCGTTTTAGGATTCTGTCGCGGCTGCGAGTTGCGGCATCGCTCAGATTGAATGCGAAAAAAAAAAAGAAAAAAAGAATGGACCTTTAACGGGAGGGTGGGAAAAAAAAAAAAAGAAGTGAGGCAGCAGTGGATGTCAAAAAGCATGCAGAGGCAAGCTCAAGGCCTTCCGCAGTCGGGAACGAGACGGACAAGAGACGGCGTCTGTGCCCCCCCCTCCTCCCCTCACAATGATTTGTATATGAAAACATAGCGCGTTTTTGGTTTTTTTTTATTTATTTTTTTTAATCCTTCTCCCCCCTCCTGGCTCCGCTTGTTGAGCGATCAGCTGATGAAGAGACTCGCAGCTCGCCGCTATGCTGGCTTGCTAATTCTCTCCCCCACTGCTGCTGCGGTCGATCCGGCTAGCCCGCCGCCTGCAGATTGCACTCAGGTAAACCGTCCTGCCGCATGTCCTCCATTGTGGACTCCACATGGCATGGTGATGGATGCAAGGAAGCACGCGTGTGTGTATGTGTGTGTGAGGGAGAGAGGGAGAGAGTGTGTGTGTGTGTGTGTTGATGAGCGGGAATCTTGCTCAGATTAGTCAGGGAAGAGGCAGGCTTGGCATCTTGCAGGATAATGCCGTTGTCCCTCTGGGGTGATGCTGCCCCCCCCCCCCCCCTCCAGCCCCCCACCCCCCAATCTCAGAGGAAGGCGGCACCTTTTTTTGTTGTTGGGGCGAGCATTTTGTCCTGCATGAGCGGCGTCTCTGCCCTTGACAAGCTAGCGTCGAACAACAACGCCGCCGCCGTACGCCCCCTTTGATCGATGCGTGTCTGGTAGATTACCATTGCTCTCTAATTGCCTCGGCGGCGGGGGGAAAACGCGGAGGTGCAGCAGGTCACGGGGTTGAGAAAAAAAAGAAAAAGAAAAATATCAATTGGGATGCATAAAAGGCGAGGGGGGAAAGGGGGTTGCAAAAATGGCGGTAAAATGACAGAAAAAAGTGAAGTGCAAAGGTCAGTCATGCAATTGCTCGTTAGGCAACTTGTGAACAAGGGAATGTGTCAATGTTTTTGTTATTTATATTTTCATTTGTATACATCAATTGTGTTTTTTTATACTGAGTCATTTTGTACTTTATTTTTTTGTTTTTTATATTTAGTTTCCTTTTACCATAATTATTTTGGTTTATTTATTCAACTGCTTGTTTTTGTCTTTTTTTTCATTTAACGTGCATGTTTTTTGTTTTATTTATATCTATTTGTTGTATTCTGTATTGTAATATTGTTTTTATTTATTTTAATCAACTGTCTGATTTGTTATATTTTTATAATTTTTTAATTTTATTTAATTAGTATGCACAAAAGGCAAGGGGAAGGGGGCGGAGGGGTTGAAAAAATGGTGGCAAAATGAGAGAAAAAAGTGAAATGCAAAGGTCAGTCATGCAACTTGTGCACAAGGAAATGTGTCAGTGTTTATGTTATTACTTATATTTCCCTTTGTATATATCAATTGTGTGTTTTTTTATACAGTTATTTTTTTCTTTATTTTATTATTGTTTTTTTTATTTATTTTGTTTCCTTTTACCGTGATTATTTTATTTTACTTAATCAACTGCTTGTTTTTGTCTTTTTTTTTCATTCAATGTGCCTGTTTTTTGTTTTATTTATATATATATATTTATTGTATTCTTTGTTATTATTGTTTTTATTTATTTTAATCAACTACCTGTTTTGTTTGTTTTTGTAATATTTTTATAATTTTTTAATTTTATTTAATTAGGATGCAATAAAAGGCGAGGGGCGGCAGGTGAATAAATGGCGGCAAATGAGCAAAAAAAGTGAAGTGCAAAGGTCAGTCATGCAAACGCTCGTTAGGCAAACAAACAATCAGTAATTGCTGACACATGCCGAAGGGGTGGTGTCAAAGAAGCTCCGCTTCTTCCTACTCCTTTTCGGTAGCGATACACGGATCGATACTGAAATATCGATGCGGCCGATACCAGATATATATCCTGTCACATCCATACTCAAATCAAAAGATTGACACTTTTCATACTTGACTTATTTGAGATCATGTGTATCGTTGAGAGGAAGACTGAGTAAAAAAGTAAGTAAACTTATGAATAAGGGAAAGTGTCAATGGTTTTGTTATTATATTCATTTTTATTAATCAATTGTGTGTTTTTGTTTTATTTATACTTAGTTATTTTGTTCCTTATCTTGTTTTTTATTTATTTTATTTATTTATTTAGTTTTTGGAGAAGACGGTGAGGCCGGGAACACAATCCCTACTGTCAAGCATGGTGGTGGTAGTATTTTGCTATGAGCCTGTTTTGCTGCAAATGGAACTGGTGCTTTACAGAGAGTAAATGGGACAATGAGAAAGGAGGATTACCTCCAAATTCTTCAGGACAACCTAAAATCATCAGCCCGGAGGTTGGGTCTTGGGCGCATTTGGGTGTTCCAACAGGACAATGACCCCAAACACACGTCAAAAATGGTACAGGAATGGCTAAATCAGTCTAGAATCAAGGTTTTAGAATTGGCCTTCCCAAAGTCCTGACTTAAACTTAGTGTGGACAATGCTGAAGAAACAAGTCCATGTCAGAAAACCAACAAATTAAGCTGAACTGCACCAATTTTGTCAAGAGGAGTGGTCAAAAAATTTAACCAGATTCTTGTGGATGGCTACCAAAAGCGCCTTATTGCAGTGAAACTCGCCAAGGGACATGTAACCAAATATCAACATTGCTGTATGTATACTTTTGACCCAGCAAATTTGGTCAAATTTTCAGTAGCCCCGTAATAAATTTATAAAAGAACCAAACTTCATGAATGATTTTTGTGACCAACAAGTACGTGCTCCCATCACTCTATCACAAAAAAATGAGAGTTGTAGAAATGATTGGAAACTCAAGACAGCCATGACATTATGTTCTTTACAAGAGTATGCAAACTTTTGACCAGGACTGTAGATATATATTTTATATACAATATGATTTGTCTGAGTGGCTGGACAGACAAAAAAATAAAATACAATTAAATCGATTTTTTTTTTTAAATCATTTGATAAACCTTACAAATAAATATTGTAATTAATATAACACTTATTGTAATGCTTTTATTATTTTACTAATTTCCTTTTTGTAGTGTTGGAAACACCATTTCCCTGTACTATGTATGATTTTGTATTAGCTTGACGATGAAGGGGTGTCAAAAAAAGATTTTCGAATAATTCGCGATTCTTATTTGCAACGATTCTCAATCAATTAATTTTTTTTTTATGATTTCAATTTAAATAAAATGTTTTTATCTGTCCTGTACAGCACTCAAGCAAATCATAATGTTGATGCAGATGATCATATCTACTGTACAGATTTACTTTAGAAAAGAGAAGTGTTGAATGTTTCTCTTGTTGCCTTATTTGTATTTGACTTTATTAAATGTTTCGGTAGAATTTTATTACACAAAACCGGTTTTCTTTTAAGTACCGTATTTTTCGGACTATAAGGCACACTTAAAAACCTTTTATTTTCTCACAAATCGACAGTGCGCCTTATAACCCGGTGTGCCTAATGTACGGAATAATTCTGGTTGTGCTTACTGACCTCAAAGCAAATTTTATTTGGTCCATGGTGTGATAAGTGTGACCAGTAGATGGCAGTCATACATGAGAGATACTTGTACACTGCAATATAATGGCAGTTAACAACACAAACACTTTAAATGTTCCATTGAGAATATAGAACATTACACACGGCGCTGAAAAATCTGTGAAAACGTTTTTAGTACGACTTCGGTAAGCTATGAACCTGTACCACTTGATGGAATATAATGCGCATTAAAGCGGTCATTACTTTAATGCGCCTTATAATCCGGTGCGCCTTTTGTATAAAAAAAAGACCTGAATAGACCCGCTCATCGGCAGTGTGCCTTTAAATCTGGTGCGCCCTATTATCCGAAAAATACAGTAATATAACATTTATCAGAGCTGTTCATCTATTTTATGGAGGAATGTAGTTAATCATAGAACTGAAACTTTCAAAGTATGTCAGAAATGGAATAGGGAACAAGTGATTTGATTTTGGGGCTCATTTGGAGCCTCAGTCTGGATTAGGGATGTGTACTGAATTCGGTACTTTCATTTGTACCGAATGAATTTCGTCGGTAGTACCAGGTGTGTTTTTACGTAAAATCAAACAGTGCCATGTGTCGATACCTTTGCTACATGTGACGTCACATCCAGTTGCAGACTTACGTAACACCGGTTCACGTAAACAAACAGTTAAGCAGCGCTCAATGTTGCAATTTTCAACATCAACAAAGCAAGTATGCTAAGTAGAAATTGCTCAAACGTAAAGTAAGACTCCATTCTACCAAAATGTGCTAGACTGATGCTAATTTTCATTGAATTTGCCATAGCCAGGCTACTATTAGCATTAGCAATTTTACATAGCAATTTCAACACATCCAAATTTAGTAATGAAAACTACAACTGAGATGAATGTTGCAATTAAACAGCTGCTCTGTAAAAAGCACAATAGTTACAGTATGAACACTTTGTAGGCCGCAACATAACACAGCAGAACTCCCTCTAAGTAATGTTGCAATTTTCAACATCAACAAAGCAAGTATGCTAAGTAGAAAACGCTCAAACATAAAGTAAGACTCCATTCTACCAAAATGTGCACGATTGATGCTAATTTTCATTTAATTTGCCATAGACAGGTTACTATTAGCATTACCAATTTTACATACGGATTTCAACACATCCAAATTAAGTAATGAAAACTACAACTGAGATGAACGTTGCAATTAAACAGCTGCTCCTCTTTTCTTTCTGCCTTTCTTTGTGTGTGTGTGTGTGTGTGTGTGTGTGTGTGTGTGTGTGTGTGTGTGTGTGTGTGTGTGTGTGTGTGTGTGTGTGTGTGTGTGTGTGTGTGAAAATTCCCGCCCCTCCGCAGCAAGCATCCGGGTTAAAAGCGTCGATAAAAAAAAGTGAAGCAGACAGCACAGCGGTTGCCGCCTCTGCGTGGTATGATTAAAGAAAAAAAACATCTGTCAGTATGAGCACTTTGTAGGCCGCAACATAACACAGCAGAACTCCCTCAAAGTAATGTTGCAATTTTCAACATCAACAAAGCAAGTATGCTTTGTAGAAAACGCTCAAATTTAAAGTAAGACTACATTGTACCAAAATGTGCTAGATTGATGCTAATCTTCATTGAATTTGCCATAGCCAGGCTCATATTAGCATTAGCAATTTTACATAGCGATTTCAACACATCCAAATTTAGTAATGAAAACTACAAATGAGATGAACATTGGAATTAAACAGCTGCTGTGTAAAATCACATTAGTTACAGTATGAACACTTTGTAGGCCGCAACATAACACAGCAGAACTCCCTCTAAGTAATGTTGCAATTTTCAACATCAACAAAGCAAGTATGCTTGGTAGAAAACGCTCAAATTTAAAGTAAGACTCCATTCTACCAAAATGTGCTAGATTAAGGTTAATCTTCATTGAATTTGCCTTAGCCAGGCTACTATTAGCATTAGCAACTTTACATAGCGATTTCAACACATCCAAATTTAGTAATTAAAACTACAAATGAGATGAACGTTGCAATTAAACAGCTGCTGTGTGAAAAGCACAATAGCTACAGTATGAACACTTTGTAGGCCGCAACATAACACAGCAGAACTCCCTCTAATTTTCAACATCAACAAACCAAGTACGCTTGGTAGAAAATGCTCAAATTTAAAGTAAGACTCCATTCTACTAAAATGTGCTAGATTGATGTTAATTTTCATTGAATTTGCCATAGCCAGGGTACTATTAGCATTAGCAATTTTACATAGCAAATTCAACACATCCAAATTTAGTAATGAAAACTACAACTGAGATGAAGGTTGCAATTAAACAGCTGCTGTGTGAAAAGGACAATAGTTACAGTATGAACACTTTGTAGGCTGCAACATAACACAGCAGAACTCCCTCTAAGTAATGTTGCAATTTTCAACATCAACAAAGCAAGTATGCTTGGTAGAAAACGCTCAAACGTAAAGTAAGACCACATTTTACAAAAATGTGCTAGATTGATGCTAATTTTCATTGAATTTGCCATAGCCAGGCTATTATTAGCATTAATAACTTTACATAGCGATTTCAACACATCCAAATCTAGTAATGAAAACTACAACTCAGATGAAGGTTGCAATTAAACAGCTGAAGTGTATAAAGCACAATAGTTACAGTATGGACACTTTGTAGGCCGCAACATAACACAGCAGAACTCCCTCTAGGTAATGTTGCAATTTTCAACATCAACAAAGCAAGTATGCTTGGTAGAAAACGCTCAAATGTAAAGTAAGACTCCATTCTACCAAAATGTGCTAGATTGATGCTTATCTTCATTGAATTTGTCATAGACAGGCTACTATTAGCATTAGCAATTTTACAAACTGAGATGAATGTTGCAATTAAACAGCTGAAAGTAAAAAGCACAATAGTTACAGTATGAACACTTTGTAGGAGGCAACATAACACATTCAGCATCATGGAAAAAGCTACTGCCTATTTAGACAACAGACACAACAGTACTGCCATCTAATGTCTAAGAAGTGAAACTGCATTGCAAATGCAGCCCAGATAGATATAACAGATATAACAACTGGACAGTACAGTTATCATAATCAGCTCATTTTTGAATGATGTCAGGTTCAAACAGACAAGAAGCAAGGAATTAAACAGAGACAGAATTCAATTTAGCTCATTGATGAGAAACGTCTGGGCTGTACTCCACTACGCTCTGACGAAAGGCTGCACACCTTTTTTATTTGGACTTTCCCTGATTATATGGCATCAGCTGTTTCTAAAGGAAGGGGGGTCGTAAACAGCCGTCGCCTTTGGTTACAAAACAGCTTGGACGGGTGGCAGGTCCTGCTTCCTCTCCGCTTTCTAGACAGAACCATTACAATAGATCAAATAAACAGACACCTTCATGTCGCTTCCCATCCTACACAGTGGAGTTTTACAAGCCTTTTAATTGGTACGATCAAAGACAGCTTTTGTCTGCTCGCGGGGAACTCATTGAAACACATGATTATTTTATTTTATTTAATCAACTGCCTGTTTTTGTCTTTTTTTATTATTTTCATTTTAATTTAACTGCATTTTTTTATGCATATGTATTTATTTAAATATTTATTTTTATTATTGTTTTTATTTATTTCAACCACTGCCT
>NC_084618.1:25100068-25105068 GCF_033978795.1 Nerophis ophidion | reverse complement strand
CACAATTTTTATGTTGTACTTTGCTACAAGTACTTTATTTGATTTAATGCTGTTCCTCAACTTATTTGTCAACTTGTTCTTGGGCCCCATAATTTTGCAGCTGACTGTGTCACCTTACGTGTGGTGTTCTCTTTTTGGGCGCTGGATTTCAAGGAATTACAAGTTTACAATTGCGATAACTAAAACCAAATCTTATAAAACATAGCCATCAGCAGATATTTTGCACATATGCCCCCTATTGGCTGTGAGCAGCACAGGGATTACATCGGAGCAATTTGAGTCAGTGCATCGGAAAAATATCATCATCAATCTCAACTTTCATCTAAAAAAAGTACTATAAAAAAATTATGTAGATTTTATCATACAAAAACTGGCAGCTCAGACGCCTGAATTTTAGCGTAAAAACAGCAATGGTACTGTTTTTTCATTTACAGTAATGCATTGTAAAAACAATGACTTTAGGGTAAAACACTGGCAGCTAAATTGGCAGAGTTTTACCATAAAAATAAGTGTCTTTCCATTCACAGTAATGCACTGTAAAAACTATCGTAGATTTTATGGTAAAAAAAAAAAAAAAACGTACCTCTGTCACCAAAATTTTACCATAAAAATATCAATTGCTGTTTTTCCATTTAAGGTAATCTGCTGTAAAAACAACACCAGCATATTTTGCCGTCAAAAAAAGATAACTTTGTCGCCAGAATTTCACCTTAAAAATAGCAATGGAACATTTTTCCATTTACAGTAATGCACTGTAAAATCAACAGTAGATTTTACCGTGAAAGAAAACTGGCAGTTCAGTCAGCAGAATTTTACAGTAAAAATAACGATGGTATTGTTTTTCCATTTAGAAAATGCACCTTAAAACAAAAGCAGTGCAGTCGCCAGAATTTTACCGTAAAAATTTAAATAATAGTGGCACTGCTTTTCCAGTTACAGTAATGCAAAGTAAAAAAGTAGATTTTATCGTAAAAAAAAAAAAAAAACAGAAACGGGCAACTCTGTTGTCAGAATTTTACCGTAAAAAGAGCAATGGTATTATTTTTCCAGCTCAGTTGGTAGAATTTTACCCAAACAACAACAAATGTAGCATTTTCCCATTTACAGTAATGCACTGTAAAACCTATTGTAGATTTTATTGTACACAAAAACAGGCAATTCTGACGCCAGAATTTTACAGTCAAAATAAAATTGTACTGGTTTTCCATTCACAGCAGCAGATTTTACCATAAAAAACAACTGGCTGGCCAATTGGCAGAATTTTACCATTCAAACAACAGTGCCACTGTTTTTGTATTTACAGTAATGCACTGTAGAAACGATCGTAGATTTTATCATTAAAAAAAAACTGTCAGCTATGTCGCCAGAATTATACCGTATAAATAGCGATTGCACTGTTTTGTTTTTTTCATTTATGGTAGTCTACTGTAAAAACAACATCAGATTTTACCGTTAAAAAAACGGGCAGCTCAGTTGGCAGAATTTTACCCTTCAAACAACAGTGGTACCGTTTTTCCATTTACAGTAATGCAATGTAAAAAAAAACACCTTAGATTTATCGTTAAAAAAACTTTAAAACATTTTTATCGTAAACATTTTTCCATTTAAGTAATGCACTGTAAAAACAACAACCATAGATTTTACCTTAGAACTATGGCAGCGCAGTTATCAGAATTTTGCCGTAAAAAATTAAGGTAACAGTGATACTGTTTTTCTATTTACAGTGCTGCACTGTAAAAAGTACCGTAGGTTTCATTGTTAAAAAAAAACCTGGACACCTCTGTCCCCATCATTTTATTGTAAACATTGCAAAGGTACTGTTGTTCACTGTCAAAACAACACAAGTTAAAGTTAAACAGTTAAAGTACCAATGATTGTCACACACACACTAGGTGTGGTGAAATTATTCTCTGCATTTGACCTATCACCCTTGTTCACCCCCTGAGTGGTGAGGTGAGCAGTGAGCAGCAGCCGCGGCCGCGCCCGGGAATTTTTTTGGGTGATTTATCCAGTCGACTTTGTTGTGAAAAAAAATGGCTGTTCAGTCGTCAAAATTTTACCGTGTAAATTAACGGAGCAGTGGTACTGTTTTTCTATTTACAGTGATGCACTGTAAAAACTACCGTTGATTTCATTGTTGAAAACCAGGACACCCCCGTCACCAGAATTTTATTATAAAAGCAGCAATGGTACCGTTTTCCACTGTAAAAACCACAAGAGTAGATTTTTATCGTGAAAAAAATGGCGGTTCAGTCAGCAGAATTTTACCGTGAAAATAAAAGATAACATTGGTACAGTTTTCCATTTACAGTAATCAATTAATGTCAATCACTGTTTACCTATATAGCCCTAAATCACGAGTGTCTCAAAGGGTTGAACGCTAATGCACTGTTAAAACAACGGTCTTAGGTTTTTCTGATAAAAAAAAATAGTTTTAGTTGCTGAAATTTTACCCTGAAAGTAACCGTTTTTTCAAGTTACAGTAATTTTGTGTAAAAAAAAACTTTTTACATTTTACGTAAAATTGACAGATTTTTTTTTACAGTATTAAAACAAAGTTAATAGTGGAGATGTCCGATAATGTCTTTTTTGCTGATATCCAATATTCCGATAATGTCAAACTCTTAATTACCGATTCCGATATCAACCGATACCGATATATACAGTCGTGGAATTAACACATTATTATGCCTAATTTTGTTGTGATGCCCCGCTGAATGCATTAAACAATGTAACAAGGTTTTCCAAAATAAATCAACTCAAGTTATGGAAAAAAGTGCCAACATGGCACTGCCATATTTATCATTGAAGTCACTAAGTGCATTATTTTTTTAACATGCCTCAAAACAGCAGCTTGGAATTTGGGACATGCTCTCCCTGAGATAATCTTGATAGCCGCTCCAAATATGGGAAGTACTATACTTTGACTTTCACAAAGTGCATTATTTTTTTTAAACATGCCTCAAAACAACAATGAAGGCACACAACTTCAGTCCAGAGTATACTAGAGTAATGAAGTAAACAATAACATAGTCCTCCTTTAGTGCAGGACTGCCTGGTATACTGTATAACAGGATATTATAAACTGGGCTCAGTCTGCCCTGCTCTAACGTATTTGTATGACTAACAAAAATGTGCTGCAAGCTAGTGGTGAGTGCTTGAAGTGGTCCAGCAGTCAGCCAGAGCTTCTGAAATGCTGCGTTGAGACAGGGCACCTCCGTTCACTGCAAGTTGCAAAGTGTGAAAGTGTGTGCCATGCAGGGCAGACTAGCCACACCAAACTCCACCGTAGCTTTTGCCATACTGCGTGTGATGTCCCTGACCACAACGTGGGCTTTCGCCTTGCGGTGGTTTTTGTTGTTTTTTTCTCGGCAGAGTCTTTAAGCTACAACTTTATGGTACTACTTTTTTTCGGTGTGCACTTTTCATCCATCTTCCGCTTGTATTCATCGTGTATCTCTTTATGATTCTTGAAGAGGTGGGAGGTCAAATTGCTCGTATTAAAGGAAGACGTCTTGGTTCCTTCTTGCATAACCAACTTTTTGCAGTCATGGCAAATTGCCAGTTTTTTTATCCATCAGAGACACTTTAAAATAATCCCAAACCATAGACATGGTGTCGTTAGTCACCATGTCACGGCTACAGCACCGGCAACAACACACGGATACAGCACCGGCAACAACACACTCTTGTTGTTGTTATGCTCCGCTCGCGGCGGTTTGATGAGGTCATCAAGCGTCAGTAAACCTCTCATGCTATGGTCTAGCTAAAACTGCTGTGTTGTGTGTGGGAGAGATGGAGAGAGGAGGGTCTTCTGACTGGGAGACGCAACTGCTCTGTACTTCTCCGTACGTCCGTGTACCACACCGTACAGCGGCGTTCTAAAATGTCATAAATTTTACTTTTTGAAACCGATACCGATCATTTCCGATATTACATTTTAAAGCATTTATCGCCCGATAATGTAGTGCGGACATCTCTAGTTAATAGTTTACTTGCCTCAAACAAACAGCAATTTTGTTCTTTGACCGATTGAGCGAATGATGTGCACAAGAAGGGACGCAAACAAGTTTTCATAAAACGCCCTCGTTACCTCCTGAGGTTGCTAGTTCGAATGTTTGTCTCGCCGCAGCCTCAAGCGGGAGGGAAGAGCTCCCCGCAGGAGATGGAGGAGGACGGCGGTCAGAAAAAGCGTAAAGGCGAGGGCGAAGACAAGACGCTCCAGGCGGCGCAGGAAACCGGAGAAAAGGTCAAGAGGAAGCGAGGGCGGCCGCCCGCCGAGAAGCTGCCGCCGAATCCGCCCGAGCTCACCCGTCAACTGAGCACCCTGGTGGACATGGTGGTCAACTACAAGGACGGGTGAGTTGCCTTCGAAGCCCGTCACGTCGGTCGCTTCTGAACTTGCGATCTTTCTAGTCTGGGTCGACAGATCAGTAAAGGCTTCGTCCAGCTTCCCTCCAGGAAGGAAGCGCCCGAGTACTACGAGCTGATCCGGAAGCCCGTGGACTTCAGAAGGATCAGGGTAACATGACCGCCATCGCACAACGGACACTATTTAGTACTGTAAACAACACACCGTGCTAACACCGCTAACTGACGGCATAGCATTATCATGAATTGAGTAACGTGGACCCGGACTTAAACAAGTTGAAAAACTTATTCGGGTGTTACCATTTAGTGTACGGAATATGTACTGTGCAATCTACTAATAAAAGTTTTAATCAATTAATCAATCAATCAAGCTAGTCCTGCTATGTTTGCGTTGTTGTTAGCTACTTACTGTATATACTGTATATCTTACTGTAAATACGTAGTACAGTAATCAGAAGAGTTTTCAGAATCCGAAGAGTTGTATTGCCATTGTTTGAGAAGGGGTTCACAAACTAGGAATTTAATTACGTTGCACGAATTGCGTCAAGTTAAATTTCTAGTTCCTGAACCCCTTCTCAAACAATGGCAATACAACTCTTATGATTCTGAAAACTCTGATTACTGTACTA
>NC_084618.1:25035068-25095068 GCF_033978795.1 Nerophis ophidion | reverse complement strand
TCTATGTGTGTTAAACATGCTTGTATTATCATTAAACACCATTAACTTGTTAACAAAAATGTCTCTTTCATAAATAAATATAAATTATAAATAGGAATGAGGTAGATCTCCTTGACTTGGTCAATTGAAAAGTAGCTCACCTGCAGAAAAAGTGTGAGCGCCCCTGTTCTAAATAATTCTCTAAAGCGACCCCCCGCGCCCCCAAAATTGTCAAGCGGTAGAAAATGGATAGATGGAAGTTAAAGATAAAGTACCAATGATTGTCACACACACACACACTATGTGTGGCGAAATCATTCTTTGCATTTGACCCACCACCCTTGATCACCTCTTGGGAGGTGAGGGGAGCAGTGAGCAGCAGCGGTGGTCGCGCCCGGGAATCATTTTTGGTGTTTTAACCGCCAAATCCAACCCTTGATGTCGAGTGCCAAGCAGGGAGCGAATGGATCCCATTTTTATAGTCTTTGGTATGATTCGGCCGGGGTGTGAACTCACAACCTACCGATCTCAGGGCGGACACTCTAACCACTAAAAGTCAAGTGAAATGAGGTCATGTATTGGTGATGATAAATGGTTTAAGTCTTTAAAAAAATATATTTTTCTAAATTGGAATATTTTTTTATGATCGCCTTTATATTTGCCTCTAAGCCAGGGTTCGGGAACCTTTTTGGCTGAAAGAGCCATGAAAGACAAATATTTTAAAATGTATTTCCGTGAGAGCCATATTATATTTTTTAACACTGAATACAACTAAATGGGTGCATTTTTTTAAGTAAGACCAACATTTTTAGAGTATAATAAGTCTCTAATTCTTTTTAATAACATTGTTATTTCTAGAACAGGTGCGGTAAGAAACGGATGGATGGATTAAAATGCATGAGAATGTTTTATATTTTGAACGTTATTTTTAACATCGTGATTACCAGCGGAATTATTCATTACTTATCATGTTAAGCAATGTAAGCCAAGATGGATCTGAGAGCCAGATGCAGTTATCAAAAGAGCCACATTTGGCTCTAGAGCCATAGGTTCCCTACCCCTGCTCTAAACCTTTCAAAATAAGACTAAATCTGCACGGACGCAGGAAAATAAACAGTAGCCTAACGGGGCTTGGACCATCGCCTAAAACCCGGAAGTGTCCGGCTGTGCCTCGAGGTCACGTGATCGCAACCCACCTATAGAGTAATACTGGTGTAGATTTAAAGGCCTACTGAAATTAGATATTCTCATTCAAACGGGGATAGCAGGTCCATTCTATGTGTCATACTTGATCATTTCGCGATATTTTTGCTGAAAGAATTTAGTAGAGATCATCCACGATAAAGTTTGCAACTTTTGGTGCTGATAAAAAAGCCTTGCCTGTACCGGAAGTAGCAGACGATGTGCGCATGACGTCACGGGTTGTGGAGCTCCTCACATCTGAACATTGTTTACAAGCATGGCCACCAGCAGCGAGAGCGATTCGGACCGAGAAAGCGACGATTTCCCCATTAATTTGAGCGAGGATGAAATATTTGTGGATGAGGAAAGTGAGAGTGAAGGACTAGGAGAAAAAAAAGAAAAAAAAAAGGTTATATTGTGGGAGCGATTCAGATGTTATTAGACAAATTTACTTGGATAATTCTGGAAAATCCCTTATCTGCTTATTGTGTTACTAGTGTTTTAGTGAGATTATATGGTCGTACCTGTACAACCTGAAGGTTGACCCCGCACCTTTCTTCAGCACCAATCGACGGGTGGTGGCGATGCCCATCTCTGCCCTTCGCAAGGGACCCTCTTCGAAACACAATTTTTCGAAATGATCACTGCATAATACACTGTACTTTGTGTGTGTGGTCCAATCCAACCGTGTTCACTTGACCACTCTGTTCCATAATAAAGCTTCACCGTCATCTTTTGGGAATGTAAACAATGAAACACCGGTTGTGTTTGTGTTGCTAAAGGTGGCCGCAATACACCGCTTCCCACCTACAGCTTTCTTCTTTGATGTCTCCATTATTCATTGAACAAATTGCAAAAGATTCAGCAACACAGTTGTCCAGAATACTGTGGAATTATGCGATGAAAACAGACGACTTATAGCTGGGAACGGTGCTGGAAAAAAATGTCCTCAACAATGCGTGACGTCACGCGCACGCGTCATCATACCGCGACGTTTTGGCATGATACTTCCGCGCGAAATTTAAAATTACAATTTAGTAAACTAAACCGGCCGTATTGGCATGTGTTGCAATGTTAATATTTCATCATTGATATACAGAGGTGGGTAGTAACGCGCTACATTTACTCCGTTACATCTACTTGAGTAACTTTTGGGATAAATTGTACTTCTAAGAGTAGTTTTTATGCAACATACTTTTACTTGAATATATTTTTAGTGAAGAAATGCTACTTTTACTCCGCTCCTTTCATGTACATTCAGCTCGTTACTCGCTACTTTTTTTTTATCGATCTATTAATGTTAGTTTTGGTTTTTCAAAGTAGGATGTATGCATGCCTGCGTTTCACCAACCACATGCAGTCACTGGTGACGTTGGACCAATAAAACAGAGCCAGAAGGTCACGTGACCGTCACACGTCAAATCCGACTTAAAAAAGTTGAAAAATTTATTGGGGTGTTACCATTTAGTGTTACCACTAAATGGTAACACCCCAATAAATTTAGTGGAATATGTACTGTACTGTGCAATCTACTAATAAAAGTTTCAATCAATCAATCAATCAAAAGTGTAAAAGGAAAAAAGACACTTTTTATTTCAACCGTACTTCCCGTCAAAAGCCTAAATTGTAATTTTCCTGAAGGAACTCTCCTGACGGAATAAATAAAGTACTATCTAATCTAATCTAATCTAATCTAATCTAAAGGCTGATCGCACACTTCCTGTCTTCACAATAAAAGTGCCACTCCATCGCGCCTGCGCTATCAAAATAAGAGTCTCCGAAAGCCAGCGCAAACAAGCTAGCAAGCTACGGAGTTTGCCGCCAATGTATTTCTTGTAAAGTGTATAAAAACGAATATGGAAGCTGGACACACAAGATGCCAAAAACCAACGACTTTCATGTAGTATTAGACAGAAAGGAAGAACATTTTTTCTCCTCCATTTGAAAATGTGGACATTTTCAGCACTACTGATTCCAATCAATGCAAGTCATCAGAATCAGGTAATACACCAACTTATATTCTTGTCTTCATTAAAGATACGAATCTATGTGTTAAACATGCATATATATTCATTAAAACACCTTTAACATGTCAACAAAAACAAAATAAATAAATATAAATTATATACTGTGTATATATATATATATATATATATATATATCCATCCATCTATCCATCCGTTTCCTACCGCTTATTCCCTTTTGAGGTTACAGGGGGGCGCTAGCACCTATCTTAGCTACAATCGGGCGGAAGGCGGGGTACACCCTGGACATATTAATATATATGATATGTGTGTGTATGTATATATGAGGTAGATCACCTCGACTTGGTCATTTATTAAATAATTGATTGACGTTGAAAAACTTATTGGGGTGTTACCATTTAGTGGTCAATTGTACGGAATATGTACTGTACTGTGCAATCTACTAATACAAGTTTCAATCAATCAATCAATCAATCAATCAATCAATCAATCAATGGCTACTGAGCCTATGGTGCTGTTAAGTTATTGTGGCTCGATTTGCCTTTTTTTATTTTAATGTATTATTATTTAATATATATTATTGTTTTAGTTGCTTAAGAGATATTCCTGGCTCTGTATTTGTTCATTGCTATTTTTATGTTTTTGTGCATTATTTGTTGCCGTAATCAGGTTACTCATCAGTTACTCAGTACTTGAGTAGTTTTTTCACAACATACTTTTTACTTTTACTCAAGTAAATATTTGGGTTACTACTCTTTACTTTTACTTGATTAATAAATCTCTAAAGTAACAGTACTCTTACTTGAGTACCGTTTTTGGCAACTCTACCCACCTCTGTTGATATATAAACTATCAGACTGCGTGGTCGGTAGTAGTGGTTTTCAGTAGGCCTTTAAATGATTCTCATTGATATCACATCTACTACTGACTGTTTCCTTCAAAGAACATTGGAAAAAGTGACTATAAAAGCGAGCCGGTCTTTGGAAGGAACGACTCTTTAAAATCCGGCTCCCTTCAAAGAGCCATAAGTCCCATCTCTCGACACATAGTGGGCGGAACTCCTGGGTTGATTTCCAGGTGTGTGGCGAAACCAGTGAGGAGATGATTGATATTAAACAAGCTCGCATTTCTATTAGCGGTATCGTTAAAAGTCACGTCGTTGGGCGACCTTGAAGTTTAAAGACTGGTGTTTTGTATCCTGACAGGAACGTGTGCGTAACCACAAGTACCGAAGCGTGGGCGACCTGGAGAAGGACGTCTTTCTGCTGTGTCACAACGCTCAAACATACAACCTGGAAGGATCTCAGGTCAAGAGTTCTACATTTTGGTCTTTGCCTCCGCTCACGTATAATAACTTTGTTGCACACTTTGTGGTATCACGCACTCCGGCTATCTGTAGGTTGTATTTTAAGGTGTGTAGTGAAGCCTGTTTTTTTTTTGTTTTCAAATCTGTTCTGATTACAACATATGTCCTGATGCAACTTTTTCACGTTCGATACGATATCAATATTGGAGCCTTGAGAATTGGCCGATATCGATATATAGCCAAAGTCGTACATACCTTTGATATTTTTCTTGTGTGGGGTGGGTACTGTTCCCATTTGAACCGATACAGTACCAATTCCTTGTACCTGGAAATCAATACTGGTACCAATTTTTGGTATTTGTATGTGTGCTATTAAATGTTAATTGTTTTTGATAATAAAATCTATTTTTTATTGCAACATTTAAAAATGAGCTAATTATGATAACTGCTGTCCTGTTGTTATATATTACTTTATTATCACATTTCTGAGTGTCATTTGTAACTATGACATTAACAAGTCTAAGGCATTGTGTAGCTTATAGTGTGTTTTTTGTTGTTTACTGCGCCCCAAAAAGTGTAAATACTGTAAGTAGTGTACTTATTACGCACCAGATGTTTGATTGTAACGTGCATACTGTTGTCTTGTTGTGATTTTACCGTAGCTTTTGTTGTAGTATTGATAAACAAATTCGAAGATGTTGAAGTTGCCATGTAAAATCGCTAATGCTAAACAGTCGCATGTCATAACTTCCTTCCACATGCTCCGATCTTTCCGATTTCTTTTAATAGTGGGTCAATGTGTAGGGTGGGACGAAACTGCATGACTACTGCAGCGCCTTTACCGCCCCCTTGTGGTGGAAACACTATAACAGTAATAACTTTCTTACACATACTCCGATCTTCCAGAAATGTTTGATGGCTGGTCGGGTTGTTTGGTGGGACGCCACTGCGTAACTAGTGTGGCACCTTTGGCGCCCCCTCGTGGTGAAAAATTGTAAAGCATAACTTCCGTCCACATGGTTTAATCTTTCTGAAAATGTTCATGGTGGGTAATGGTTTTGTGCGGGATGCAACTGCATAACTGCCTTTATCGCCCCCCAGAGAAAGAGGAGAAAGAAGAGCAGAAAAAGGAATATGGAGGAAGAGAAAAATAGGAAAAAAGAGAAAACGAAGAAGAAGGGGGGGAAAAAAACACACAATCACAAAGCCAATGTATATTAGCATAAAGCTTGCGCATTTTAGCCAAAGTGGAGCCTTACTTTACTTACGTCGGAGCGTTTTTTGACTCAATTTTTTTGTTAGCATTGTTAGCATTACCCGGACTGCTTTTCCACCATAGCCTGTGCGTCAGGGGTCACCAACCTTTTTGAAACCAAGAGCTACTTCTTGGGTACTGATTAATGCGAAGGGCTACCAGTTTGAAACACACTTAAATAAATTGCCAGAAATAGCCAATTTGCTCAATTTACCTTTAATAAAAAAACCTCTATACAGTATATAAAAAAATGGGTATTTCTGTCTGTCATTCCGTCGTACATTTTTTTTCCTTTTACCGAAGGTTTTTTGTAGAGAATAAATGAGGAAAAAACACTTAATTTAACGGTATAAAAGAGGCGAAAACACAAAAAAAATTAAACTTTAATTTTGAAACATAGTTTATCTTTAATTTCGACTCTTTAGAATTCAAAATTCAACCGAAAAAAATGAAGAGAAAAACTAGCTAATTCGAATCTTTTTGAAAAAATTTAAAAAATAATTTATGGAACATCATTAGTATTTTTCCTGATTAAGATTAATTTTAGAATTTTGATGACATGTTTTAAATAGGTTAAAATCCACTTTGAAATAAGATTTAAATTTGATTCTACAGATTTTCTAGATTTGCCAGAATAATTTTTTTGAATTTTAACCACAATAAGTTTGAAGAAATATTTCACAAATATTCTTTGTCTAAAAAACAGAAGCTAAAATGAAGAATTAAATTAAAATGTATTTATTATTCTTTACAATAAAAAAAAAATACTTGAACATTGATTTAAATTGTCAGGAAAGAAGAGGAAGGAATTTAAAAGGTAAAATGGTATATGTGTTTAAAAATTCTAAAATCATTTTTAAGGTTGTATTTTTTCTCTAAAATTGTCTTTCTGAAAGTTTTAAGAAGCAAAGTAAAAAAATTAATGAATTTATTTAAACAAGTCAAGACCAAGTCTTTAAAATATTTTGGGGGATTTTCAAATTCTCTTTGAGTTTTGTCTATCTTAGAATTAAAAATGTTGAGCAAAGCGAGACCAGCTTGCTAGTAAATAAATACAATTTAAAAAATAAAGGCAGCTCACTGGTAAGTGCTGCTATTTGTGCTATTTTTAGAACAGGCCAGCAGGCTACTCATCTGGTCCTTACGGCCTACCTGGTGCCCGCGGGCACCGCGTTGGTGACCCCTGCTGTACGTGTTCCTTCACACTTTTTCAGCATTTCCTCAAGCATCTTGAGGGAAAACATCCGTAGAAGAGGACACAAAATAAAATACTAGCGGCTTACCTTTTAAAAAGTTGGTGTTGCAAAATATGCTAAAAATTGTTAGAAAACAAGTCTAAAATTTATGTTGGGGGATTTACCTGTAGACATATTTTTAGGTCCATAACTATGAAATAAGTGCCCATGTAGCATTGAACAACCTTTTAGCTCATGAGTATGCTTGGTAGAAAACCCTAGTTTGATGCTAACTTACATTGGATTTTACATAGACAGGCTAATAATAGCATTAGCGATTTTACATGGCGATTTTAACACCTCCAATTTTAGTAATGATAACTATAACTAAGATGAATGTTCCAACGAAACATCTGGTTGTTAATAAGCACAATACTTACAGTATACACAATTTGTTGGGCCCAAAAAGCTACTTCCTAGTTAGACAAAATACCATACATAGCCTTTCCAGTGCTGCCATCTAATGTCTTGGAAGTGCAACTGCACTCCAAATGGGACTTAACGTATGTATGAAAACAAGATATCACAACTGGATAGCACAGCTATCATAATCAGCTCACTTTTAGATTGTACATTAAGATTTGTTTTTTTAAAACAAACCATAAAATTTACTAACACTAACAAAAATACAGAAAATTAGTACCATTGAATACTGGTATCGATTCCCAGTTACTGAGAATTTATTCTGTCTCGGTTCAAATGTGAACGTTAACCATCCCTACTCATAACAAGGCTAGTTGACTGATGCGGAAACGTTTGTTACTGCATACTTTCTAATAGACTTCTGCCTTGGAGACTTTGTATGTATAAGTAATATGCAACTATGAATATTACATACTTGTTTGTATTGTCAAGCGTGCTGTTTCAAACTGCAATATTGTTAAATGAAGAACACTTATGTATGTCTAGCTTGTGTGCTATTATGTACTTAGCTGTTGTGTAGCTGCTACATTATCTGCCAGTAACCTTTAGCTTTCCATCTTTACCTTTTATAATTTACTTGACTTATTGGCGTATATTAACTTGCAGGATATCAGAGATTTTACATGCAAGCCAGTTTAATCTGACGCTTGTTGTTTTGCTGGTATCAGACTGATATACGCTAAAAAATATCAGATGGGGATGCGCCCAATAGCCACTGGGATAGATTGGGTGGTCATAAACTGGCTCTAGTGCACATATTACTGTTCAAAGATCATTGAAAAGTTCAGTAAGGGACCTTAGAAGGGAAACATCCAGTCCAATACAAATATTAATACTGAATTAGTAAACTTACTCTTGATTTTAATGGTACTCAATATTTTACAAACTCTGTTTCCATATGAGTTGGGAAATTGTGTTAGATGTAAATATAAACGGAATACAATGATTTGCAAAATATTTTTAACCAGTATTCAGTTGAATATACTACAAAGACAACAAATTTGATGTTCAAACTAATAAAACATTTTTTTTTGCAAATACTCGTTAACTTTAGAATTTGATGCCAGCAACACGTGACAAAGAAGTTGGGAAAAGTGGCAATAAATACTGATAAAGTTGAGGAATGCTCATCAAACACTTATTTGGAACATCCCACAGGTGTGCAGGCTAATTGGGAACAGGTGGGTGCCATGATTGGGTATAAAAACAGCTATCCAAAAAATGCTCAGTCTTTCACAAGAAAGGATGGGGAGAGGTACACCCCTTTGTCCACAACTGCGTGAGCAAATAGTCAAACAGTTTAAGAACAACGTTTCTCAAAGTGCAATTGCAAGAAATTTAGGGATTTTAACATCTACGGTCCATAATATCATCAAAAGGTTCAGAGAATCTGGAGAATTCACTCCACGTAAGCGGCATGGCGAGAAACCAACATTGAATGACCGTGCCCTTCGTCGGCACTGCAGCAAAAACAGACATCAATCTCTAAAGGATATCACCACATGGGCTCAGGAAAACTTTAGAAAGACACTGTCACTAAATACAACTTGTAAGTGCAAGTTAAAGCTCTACTATGCAAAGCGAAAGCCATTTATCAACAACATCCAGAAACGCAGCCGGCTTCTCTGGGCCCGAGATCTTCTAAGATGGACTGATGCAAAGTGGAAAAGTGTTCTGTGGTCTGACGAGTCCACATTTCAAATTGTTTTTGCAAATATTCGACACCGTGTCATCCGAACCAAAGGGGAAGCGAACCATCCAGACTGTTATCGACGCAAAGTTCAAAAGCCAGCATCTGTGATGGTATGGGGGTGAATTAGTGCCAAGGCATGGGTATCTTACACATCTGTGAAGGCACCATTAATGCTGAAAGGTACAAACAGGTTTTGGTTTTGAAACAATATATGCTGCCATTTAAGCGCCGTCTTTTTCATGGACGCTCCTGCTTATTTCAGCAAGACAATGCCAAGCCACATTCAGCACGTGTTACAACAGCGTGGCTTCGTAAAAAAAGAGTGCGGGTACTTTCCTGGCCCGCCTGCAGTCCAGACCTGTCTCCCATCGCAAATGTGTGGCGCATTATGAAGCGTAAAATACGGCAGCGGAGACCCCGGACTGTTGAATGACTGAAGCTCTACATAAAACAAGAATGGGAAAGAATTCCACTTTCAAAGCTTCAACAATTAGTTTCCTCAGTTCCCAAATGTTTATTGAGTGTTGTCAAAAGAAAAGGTGATGTAACATAGTGGTGAACATGCCCTTTCCCAACTACTTTGGCACGTGTTGCAGCCATGAAATTGTAAGTTTATAAGTTTGATCATTAAATATCTTGTCTTTGTAGTGCATTTAATTGAATATGAGTTGAAAAGGATTTGCAAATCATTGTATTCCGTTAATATTTACATCTAACACAATTTCCCAACCCAAATGGAAACAGGGTTTTTACATCAACCTACAGACAGTTCACTCACCTCGTCAAATGATATAAAAGCATGTGTTAATCACAAAGAATATTATTTATTTAACAAATAAATCTTAGGCTTAGGTAAGGTTGATTAGAAAAATACGTACAAACCAAATATACTGCACAAGAAGGGGCTCGTGAATAAATGACAAAAAATAAATGTACATACAATTACATTGTGCTAAAATAAAGAAACTCTATTAATAAATGTTTCTTAAAATTAAAGTGCAAAATAAAATGCAGCTTCACCACTTTAGTCATGTTTTTTGCGCTGAAGAAACTTCTCTGACTTTAGCTCAAGACTTATTCTCTTTGTTTAACATTGTCTTTACCGCCACAAGTGGTGGAAAAGTGTATTACAACTGAGCACCGCTGCGACCCATTGGACCACAGCTGAGAATTAGATTTTTTTGCGAACTTCTAGGGGGCGATCAAATGTCTGCCCTAAATAAACACCTGCCCTCTCTACGCCGCCGCAGATATACGAGGACTCCATCGTCATCAAGTCTGTTTTCGAGAGTGCCAGGCTGCGAATCGTCACAGACGAGGAGCCCGGACAAACGGCGGCCTCGACCGTGGTCGGCGTGAGCGCGGCCGACGGCTGCCAAACCGTGACTCCGGCAGGTAAAGTGGCCCAGTGAAAGATAACCATGACACCTATCGACAGAAAACCTTCCCAGGGGTCGTCAGCTTTCCATTATCTCTCTGCAAGAGCTTCAAACGGCGTCGCTCGCCAAGGCGGGTAACGAGGAGACGAGTTGCAACCTCACGACCAAGAAGCCGCTCTTGTACCGAGACCAGGATGTGGAGGAAATCACCTCAAAGGACGAAGGGTGAATTGCGATTTTGTAGCCACCTTTTTCTGTCTTATTGTCAACAACTCTTCTTTCTTTGAAGGACGTGTTTGGAAAGACTGATTGGCTCTAATAAGTCACGTTGCTGTTCTTTTAATTGTTGTTTGTCTCATTTCTCCTACACATAGGATGTAAAAAAAACTGCTTTACTGACTCTTTTTAATCATTGTATTGGAACGAAAGGCCTTCATATTTTCAATAAGTGGGACAAAAGTAGAGACACTTTCCAACTCCTTGACTGGGACCACTCGTGCTCCTTTCTGTGGGAATTTGTGTCACTGATGTTGGATCCCAAAGTTGTTGTTTGGGATTCTTGCACACCAAACTCATCCAAGCATGCCTTCCCAGCACGCACAAGATATGAAAACTATGTTTAGAACTTGCTGAGTTAGGTCCTGGCGTTGAGCAACTCAAAGATAACGCTGGAACAACTTGCTTTTTGACAACGTTTAATCAATGTTGGGTTCTGAAATTTCCTAACCAATATTCTACAACACAAATGACGTTTAGTCAATGTCAATGACGTTGATTTGACCGATGATACCCCAGATCAAATATTTTCCTAATAACAAGATACAAACTCCGTCTCCATATGAGTTGGGAAATTGTGTTAGATGTAAATATAAACGGAATACAATGATTTGCAAATCCTTTTCAACCCATATTCAGTTGAATCTACTACTAAGACAAGATATTTGATGTTCAAACTCAAAAACCTTATTTTCTTTTTTGCAAATAATAATTAACTTAGAATTTCATGGCTGCAACACGTGCCAAAGTAGTTGGGAAAGGGCATGTTCACCACTGTGTTACATCACCTTTCCTTTTAACAACACTCAATAAACGTTTGGGAACTGAGGAAACTAATTGTTGAAGCTTTGAAAGTGGAATTCTTTCCCATTCTTGTTTTATGTAGAGCTTCAGTCGTTCAACAGTCCGGGGTCTCCGCTGTCGTATTTTACACTTCATAATGCGCCACACATTTGCGATGGGAGACAGGTCTGGACTGCAGGCGGGCCAGGAAAGTACCCGCACTCTTTTTTTACGAAGCCACGCTGTTGTAAAACGTGCTGAATGTGGCTTGCATTGTCTTGCTGAAAAAGACGGCGCTTAGATGGCAGCATATGTTGTTCCAAAACCTGTACGTACCTTTCAGCATTAATGGGGCCTTCACAGATGTGTAAGTTACCCATGCCTTGGGCACTAATGCACCCCCATACCATCACAGATGCCGGCTTTTAAACTTTGCGTCGATAACAGTCTGGATGATTCGCTTCCTTTTTGGTCCGAATGACACGAGGTCGAATATTTGCAAAAACAATTTGAAATGTGGACTCGTCAGACCACAGAACACTTTTCCACTTTGCATCAGTCCATCTTAGATGATCTCAGGCTCAGGATGTTGTTGATAAATGGCTTTCGCTTTGCATAGTAAAGCTTTAACTTGCACTTACAGATGTAGTGAGAAACTGTATTTAGTGACAGTGGTTTTCTGAAGTGTTCCTGAGCCCATGTGGTGATATCCTTTAGAGATTGATGTCGGTTTTTGATACAGTGCCTTCTGAGGGATCGACGGTTACAGTCATTTCCGCTTACGTGGAGTGATTTCTCCAGATTCTCTGAACCTTTTGATGATATTATGGACCGTAAATGTTGCAATCCTTAAATTTCATGCAAATGCACTTTGAAAAACGTTGTTCTTAAACTGTTTGACTATTTGCTCACGCAGTTGTGGACAAAGGGGTGTACCTCGCCCCATCCTTTCTTGTGAAAGACTGAGCATTTTTTGGATAGCTGTTTTTATACCCAATCATGGCACCCACCTGTTCCCAATTAGCATGCACACCTGTGGGATGTTCCAAATAAGTATTTGATGAGCATTCCTCTACTTTATTAGTATTTATTGCCACTTTTCCCAAATACTTTGTCACGTGTTGCTGGCAGAAACATTTTTAAGTTAATGATTATTTGCACAAAAAAAATGTTTATCAGTGTGAATTTCGAATATGTTTTCTTTGTAGCATATTCAACTGAATATGGGTTGAAAAGGATTTGCAAATCCTTGTATTCCGTTTATATTTACATCTTACACAATTTCTCAACTCAAATGGAAGTGGGTTTTGTATTTTCTTCTTGTTATGTCGGACCACGTTTACCCATTCTAAGTAATATGCATCAAAGTATAACATCCATCCATCCATTTTCTACCGTTTTGTCCCATTCGGGGTCGCGGCCCCGTGCTGGTGCCTATCTCAGCTGCATTTCGGACGGAATGCACTGAATACCCTGGACAAGTCGCCACCTCGTCGCAGCAAAATATGACATATGCTGGTTCAAGTAAGTTAAAAATCTGCCAACCGTACGAGAAATCTTCCAAAATGTTTATATTTTAGGATTAGTTTGCTTAGTTTAAGACAACATTTAAACTAGAGCTTGTCAAAAAAAAAAATCCTGTTATTACCCCCAGGAAGAAAATAAACATTTCATGCCACAACTATGGATAGTACCATTTGTCTATAAAAAATGGTTGTAAGTACACCTCTGCATAACATTGTATCCATACTGACGTTAAAGAAAACAGAAAAAGCCGAAATAAATATACCATATTTTTCGGACTATAGGTCGCAGTTTTTTTCATAGTTAGATCGGGGGTGCGACTTATACTCAGGAGCGACTTATGTGTGAAATGATTAACACATTACCGTAAAATATCAAATAATACTATTTAGCTCATTCATGTAAGAGACTAGACGTATAAGATTTCATCAAATTTAGCAATTAAGAGTGACAGATTGTTTGGTAAACATATAGCATGTTCTATATGTTATAGTTATAGAATGACTCTTACCATAATATGTTACATTAACATACCAGGCACCTTCTCAGTTGGTTATTTATGCCTCATATAAGGAACACTTATTCAGCCTGTTGTTCACTATTCTTTATTTATTTTAAATTGCTTTTCAAATGTTTATTCTTGGTGTTAGGTTTTATCAAATAAATTTCCCCCAAAAATGCGACTTATACTCCAGTGCGACTTATATATGTTTTTTTCCTTCTTTATTATGCATTTTCGGCAGGTGTGACTTATACTCCGGAGCGACGTATACTACGAAAAATACGGTAGATCGACTTACGATAAAGATTAACTTTATTGACATCGACAATGTTTTTTAGTCTGTTCCATAAAGATTTAAAGTGCATGAATTTGCCTGAAATGAAATCCTCGAAAACTCGAAACATTTTTTTGACCAATTTCAACCATTTGAAAAATAAAATTAAGTAAACTCAATAAATAACAAATTCAAATTGATCAGCAGTATTAATTTAGGAGCACAATTCAACCTACAAAACAAATTAATGGAACAAATTTCATCAAATGAGGACTTCAGGATACATGTCTACAATGAGCATTGTTTGCATTGCACAGCTTTTCGAAGCATGATACTGATAAAGTTTGTTCCTCGGGGGTCACACACGCCCGCCCCACTATTTGACAAGCACTGATTTAAACTAAAATGGGAGTATACGTATTACCCAATGTCAGGTATTTAATCTCACTTCTATTTACATTTTCGCAGTGAAAAGTGTTCACATAACACTAACTATTTCCTTTTCCTATCCTGTAATCTGGCAATCGGAAATTAATTGTGCTTGTAATTAGGGTTCTGTCCTGAATTTGGTAATTTTACCCAACCCCATGTTGCACATGAGTCACTTCTGGTTGCAGACCAGGCAGGGGCTCGAGCGCTTGGCGGGCAAACAGGCGTACAAAGCAAGCATACCTGAAAGAAAGCACTCAAAAGTAAAGCTTTAGTTTTTAAAATGTGCTGGCTCTGTGCTAATTTAAATTAGATACGCCGTATACATGCTACCAACTAGTATTAGCGATTTTACATGGCGATTTCAACACCTCCGAATTTACTGTTGAAGACTAACTCAGATGCAAAGCTGGTGGGTGATAAGTACGATACTTACATTATGAACAAAAGACAAGACTGGCACAGTCAACTTAATGGCAAAGACTACTTCCTGACTACGGCAGCACACCTAGGACAAACAGAAATGAATGCATACTTGCAAATGAGGCTAAGAACTCTAGCACGATATAGAAACTAAACAGTTCAGTCATTAACTCACTATTAAATGTTAAATAAAAAATGTGATATTATTAAACAAATCGACGCTTATTACGATATCAGTTCAAATGAGAAAGGTACTGACTGCCCTGCTTAACAGCATCATGCGATTTACTTTCATGTGAAAAGTACATTAATCATCTTAAATGTGTAAATACTTTGTATATAATGTTTGTCGTTTAACATCGGTTTAAGTGTTAAAAATGGTACATAACTCCCCAAAATGACAGGTTCATTGAGTTGGAGGTGTGTCTCTGTACTTTTGTCCATAAAGAGAGTACTCGTGGAGCATCATCTCCTGCTGTCCACATGCTTGAATTGTGAATGCAAACAAATGTTGGTGTTTTTTTAAGGACAAAGCAAATAAATTGATGCTTTTCTTAGGACTTTGAATGTGAATTTGTAGCAGAGACACTTTTGATGATGTCACGTGAATAAAAGCGACTGCTAAGACGATCCGTTGCTTGTTTGACTGACACTGGAAGGAAAGCCCATGCTATGCTGTTTTGTCACATCTTGTGTGTAAACGTTCTGTTGGTGAACGAAGGACGTCATCATTGGAAATGTCTTTCTTCCGTTCTTTCCCTTGACGGAAATGCATTTAATCAAAACCTCCGCGGAACGACAGTGACGAAAATACGACATATAGAGAGCTAGGATGCCGTGGACAGGTAGATTTACATAAATGGCTCGATGGATTGTGTAAGGGTTTGTGAAACAGACAGTTAGACGGATGGCCTTCTACCTACGGATGGATTGAGGGACAATTGAACAGTCGGTCGGACGGAAAGACAACCTTCCATCAACAGCAGGATGAATGGACGGATGGATGGATAAATTGATGGACGGACAGTTGCTTAAATGGCCTTCCATCCATGGATGGATGGACAGTTGACAGACGGTTCGATACATGGCCTTGCAACCATGGATGGATGGACAGTTTGACGGACTGTTGGACAGATGGCCTTCTTGCCATGAATGGACAGATGGATGGATCGACAATTGAATGACCCTCCATCCATGGATGGCTGGATGGATGAATGAATGGACAGTTGGATGGGTGGACAGATGACTACGGATGTATGATGGACAGGCGGTTGGAGAGATGGCCTTCTTGCCATAAATGGACAGATGGATGGATAGACAGTTAGACCGTTAAACAAATGACTTTCCATCCATGGATTGATGGATGGATGAATGGACAGTTGGATGGGTGGACAGATGACTTAATAGATGGTCTTTCATCCACAGAAGAATGATGGACAGGCGGTTGGACAAATGGGCTTCTTGCCATAAATGGACAGATGGATGGATAGACAGTTGGACAGTTGTACGAATGACCTTCCATCCATGGATGGATGGATGGATGAATGGACAGTTGGATGGGTGGACAGATGTCTGAATAGATGGTCTTTCATCCACGGATGTATGATGGACAGGCGGTTGGACAGATGGCCTTCTTGCCATAAATGGACAGATGGATGGATAGACAGTTGGACAGTTGTACAAATCTATGGATGGATGGATGGATGGATGGATGAATGGACAGTTGGATGGGTGGACAGATGACTGAATAGATGGTCTTTCATCCACGGATGTATGATGGACAGGCGGCTGGACAAATGGCCTCCTTGCCATTGATGATGGATGGATAACAATTGGACAGAAGGCTTTTCATCCATGTCATGGCTTGATAGACAAACAGAAATATGGATCGACAGATAGCATTTCATCCATGGATGGACGGATGGTTGGATGGATTGATTGACAGATAGTTGGACGAATGGCCTTCCATCCATGGATGGATGGACAATGGATGGACGGTTAAACAGACAGTTGGATGGCTGGCCTTCTATCCATAAACAGACAGATGATGGATGAATGGACAGTTGGAGGTTTGTAAAAATGGTATTCCATCCATGGATAGATTAATTGATTGACCGTTGAACGGTCGGACGGATAGTTTGATAGATGGCCTTCCATCCAAGCATGGATTGATGGAATGATGGAAGGTTGGACAAATGGCCTCCCATCCACTGGTATTGGATGAATGGTCTTACATCAAAGTATAATTATATGATCGACAATTGGATGGTCGGAAGGTTGGTTGAACGGAAGGCCTTCCATTCATGAACTGATGACTTGATAGACATACGGAAATATGGTTGGACTGATAGCCTTCCATCCATGGACGGACGGATGAATGGATTGACAGTAGGAAAGTTGGACAGATGGATGGATGGATAAACAGTGAGACGAATGGCCTTTCCTATAAGGATATTTAGATGGATGGACAGTTGGTTGGACAGACAGCCTTCCACCCATGAACTGAGGCTTGATAGACGAACATAATTATGGTAGGACAGATAGCCTTTCATCCATAGATGGACGGATGGATGGATGGATTGATGAACGGACAGTTGGACAAATAGCCTTCCCATCCATGGACACATGGACAGTTTAGAGGGTTATACGAATAGCCTTGTAGCCATAGATTAATAAATGAAGACAGTCGGACAGACAGACATTTGTACGGCGGTCCTTCAATCTATGTATTGATGGATTCATTGAGTGATCGACGGGCGGTCGGACAGACAGACTAACGGCCTTCCAGCCATCGATGGAAGGGTGAATGGAAGGATGGACGAACAGATAGATTTATGTACGCTTTACATAGGCTAATCATTTTAATTTGGGCCTCTAACCATTTATTTTAACCATTTCTCTAATTCAACAGGGTCGAACATCGAGGTTTAAATAATTGCGTACATGAACCTTAATCGGTGGTGTTTTTCTTTGTCAAAGTGCTGGTACTTTCGAGTTGAGTTTCACTCAATCCAAAGCGAGTAGGGTTCTTTGTTGACACTTCATTCGAAGGAATGATATGCATGCAAACGGACTAGTTTGTTACGATAACAAAGACCATGTACCCAAAATTCGGCCAACATTTTTACCATAAAACCGTATCATACGAAAAGTGGGGCATACAAAAATACAAGTAACACTTTCACTAAAATGTAATGCATTTCTATCGGAGTACCAACTGGAGTGGTTGGTACCAAAAAGGTGGAGGTTGGCGTAGTGATATACATATATACACATATATATGTATATGTATGTACTGAACATATATGTATATACATATACATATATAT
The DNA here is from genome assembly GCF_033978795.1 of Nerophis ophidion. Classification (NCBI taxonomy): domain Eukaryota; kingdom Metazoa; phylum Chordata; class Actinopteri; order Syngnathiformes; family Syngnathidae; genus Nerophis; species Nerophis ophidion. The sequence continues at coordinate 25,077,091 of NC_084618.1, read as the reverse complement.
TAGGGGTGTGGGGGAAAATCGATTCAAATACGAATCGAATCGAATACGTTGTGCGATTCAGAATCATTTCTCATTTTTAAAAAAATCTATTTTTATTTTTTTCATCAATCCAACAAACCACTACACAGCAATACCATAATAATGCAATCCAATTCCAAAACCAAACCTGACCCAGCAACACTCAGAACTGCAATAAACAGAGCAATTGAGAGGAGACACAAACATGACACAGAACAAACCAAAAGTAGTCAAACAAAAATGAATATTATCAACAACAGTATCAATATTAGTTATAATTTCAGCATAGCAGTGATTAAAAATCCCTCATTGACATTATCATTAGACATTTATACAAATTAAAAAAAGAACAATAGTGTCACAGTGGCTTACACTTGCATCGCATCTCATAAGCTTGACAACACACTGCGTCCAATGTTTTCACAAAAGATAAAATAAGTCATATTTTTGGTTTGTTTAATAGTTAAAACAAAATGACATTATTGCAATCAGTTGATAAAACATTGTCCTTTATAATTATAAAAGCTTTTTACAAAAATCTACTACTCTGCTAGCATGCCAGCAGACTGGGGTAGATCCTGCTGAAATCCTATGTATTGAATGAATACAGAATCCTTTAGAATCGGACAAATATCGTTTTTGAATCGAGAATCGCGTTTAATCGAAAAAAATCGATTTATTATCGAATCGTGACCCCAAGAATCGTTATTGAATTGAATCGTGGGACACCCAAAGATTCGCATCCCTAATATATATATATATATATATATATATATATATATATATATATATATATATATATATATATATATATATATACATACACATATATATATATATATATATATATATATATACATACATATATATATATATAATACACACACACACACACACACACACACACACACACACACATACATATATATATACATACATACACTATATATGTATATATATATAGATATATATAGATATATATATATATATATATATATATATATATATATATATATATATATATATGCCGTATTTCCATTAATTGCCGCAAGGCATATAGTATGCGCCTGCCTTGAATTACTGCCAGGTCAAACTCGCTTCGCAAAATAATTAGCGCATGCTTAGTATTACCGCCTGGTCAAACTCGTGACGTCACGAGTGACACTTCCCCTGTCACCATTTTCAAAATGGAGGAGGCTGATTTCAATACCGTTAATTTGAAATCGCATAAAGGGAAGCAAATTAAGAGCTATTCAGTAGGATTTAAGGTCCAAGCTTACATCATACTCAAATTTTTACTGCATGCCTTTGGTAAGTGGCGAAGTGAGAAAAGGTTTTAAAATAATTAGCGCATGCTTACTTTTACCGCATGCCTTTGGTAAGCGGTAAGGTTAAAAAAAATAAAAAAAAAATATATATATACATATATATATTTTTTTTTTTTTTTTTTTAACCTTGTCTTACAGATAATTAGTGATCATCTGTCGTCCATTAAACATCTCTGCTGTGAATTAAAGCTAATGGCAGCACTGAGACGGGCGCTAATGTTGACAAACCTCTAATGGTTTTTGGCAGATTAGTGTCTCCCCTTTAATCTGCGGGAGAAGACAATCCTTGGTGTCGTCCCCAAAGGACAACACTCTTTGTTAAATAGACAAGTAATACAGTAGGTGTGTTGTGGTGTCTGGACTCTTAATTGCTCTTCCCACTTGGGAATTGGCGAACAAACTAGTTTTATCTCCTTACAGTTCCTCCCTGAGGAAAACTGCTGTTTGGACGATTTAGTGATCGCTAAATTTCAGATTATAGCAAGGTGATGAGCCTACTGTAAATTAATGCGTATCAACAACAACAACAACAACTCCCCAATAAACATGGATCATAACAAGTTAGATGAGTTTGCCACATTTACATACCTAGGAAGCATTATTGCTGTGGACGGAGGAACGGAGGAGGATGTCGGTGCCAGAATTGGAAAAGCAAGGACCACATTCACGATCCTATATAAAATCCTGAAAGCAAAAAACATATCACTCTAGACCAAACTGCAAATCTTCAACTTAAACATCAAATCCACCTTACTCTACAGTTTAGAAACCTGGAAGATCACCGCCAACATACTCAACAAAACACAGACATTCTTCAAGCGCTGCCTCCGTCGCCTCCTAGGCATCTATCTGCTGGCCTAAAACCATCTCCAAAGCCAACCTGTGGGACCTCTCTAGACAAGACTCGGGGTGTAACGGTACGTGTATTTGTATTAAACCGTTTCGGTAGGGGGGTTTCGGTTCGGTTGGGAGGTGTACCGAACAAGTACACATGCTAGCAGCGACCGGGCTAGGACAACATGCAAAAGCCAAAGCTGGAAGACCCTCCTGCCTCGTTAAGAACTCCCGTTTGGGAACACTTTGGTTGCGCGATACAACAAAGGAGGACGGAGGTTTGCCAACATTGTTCAGCAGCTGCTTCTGACAACACGTCAAATATGTGTTACACCTTTCCTGCTTCCGGCTCCTAGACCGTAGTCAAGGAGCGCAGGTGAGACACTCCTCCAGAGCTGATGTATTCTTGGGGGCAACACCCTTCACTCTACCCGGCAGTGGGTCTCCACAGCTCCGGACTCCAGGGTAAATGAAAAGTCCGGTAATTAGTTGCAAATCGTAGCTTTATTAAGGTCTTGCACACAGCCAATCCAACAAAACACTAGCCACTCCCCGCATTAATGCTATCGCTCCCTCACATGCTGTCACATATTAAAGAGCCACACACACACACACATACGCTAGTCTCATAACACATGCTAACCCATTTGAAGCTTCACCACCGCTTTCAAGCAGCCTCTCCTCGGCGAGTCAGGCAGGGCTAACGCTATAACAAATGTTTTTATGGCAGCAGAATTAAGTCCGTATTGCATTAAAAACTAGATTTTGACCCACTTCTATGGTGGAAGAACAATGAGCCCATATCTCCTCTTACTGCCAAGTTAGCCAGGCTGGAGGGGCGAAAGAAAAGTTAATCTGAGGCTGAGTTGACTTGAAACTGTTTAATGTTGCACTTTTTATATGTAGATGAAAAGTTTTGTCATTTCATTTAATCTGAGCAACAACTTGAGGCAGTTTAATGTTGATGAACATGGACCTCGACTTAAACAAGTTGAAAAACTTATTGGGGTGTTAGCATTTAGTGGTCAAATGTACGGAATATGTACTGTACTGTGCAATCTACTAATAAAAGTCTCAATCAATCAATCAAAAAAAGCACTTTATATGTAGAAAGGTTTTGTTAAGAAATCATTCTGAGCCTTATCTTATTTAGTTTTTATGTTATACTTGTTGACCACATTAACCCTGGCAATGGACCCTGTGTGTATATGTATGTTATGCCATTGTTTACAAATTTGGTAAATAACCCCAAAAATGTATATTTGGTTGTTTTCTTACTGTACTGAAAATGAACCGAACCGTGACCTCTAAACCGAGGTACTTACCGAACCGAAATTTTTGTGTACCGTTACACCCCTAGACAAGACAATAGAAACACAAATCAGGAGGAGGAAATTTAACTGGATTGGCCACAAACTGCGTTAACACAACAGATCAATCACAAAACATGCTCTTACATGGAACCCGCAATGCAAGAGGAAGAGAGGAAGGCCGAGAGCCACATAGAAAAGAACCACAGAGCAGGAGATGAAGGCGCAAGGACGGCTGTCATGGCAACAAATGGAGCGGAGGGCACTAAAGTACGAAGGGAATGGAGGAGTTTCATCTATGGCCTATGTGGTTCTCAGCCTTTTTCAGTGATGTACCCCCTTTGAACATTTTTTTCATTCAAGTACCCCCTAATCAGAGCAAAGCATTTTTGGTTGGAAAAAAAGAGATAAAGTAAAATACAGCACTATGTCATCAGTTTCTGATTTATTAAATTGTATAACAGTGCAAAATATTGCTCATTTGTAGTGGTCTTTCTTGAACTATTTGGAAAAAAAATATATAAAAATAACTAATAACTTGTTGAAAAATAAACAAGTGATTCAATTATAAATAGAGATTTCTACACATAGAAGTAATCATCAACTTAAAGTGCCCTCTTTGGGGATTGTAATAGAGATCCATCTGGATTCATCAACTTAATTCTAAACATTTCTTCACAAAAAACTCAATATTTAACATCAATATTTATGGAACATGTCCACAAAAAAAATCTAGCTGTCAACACTGAACATTGCATTGTTGTATTTATTTTCACACTTTATGAACTTACATTCATATTTTGTTGAAGTAATATTCAATAAATATATTTATAAAGGATTTTCGAATTGTTGCTATTTTTAGAATGTTTTTTAAAACCTCACGTACCCCTTGGCATACCTTCAAGTACCCCCAGAGGTACAAGTACCCTCATTTGAGAACCACCGCCTTAGGGAATTTAAAGGCCTTAGTAGGTAAGTAAGTAAGTATGAGCCGTGTTGACTGTAAAAGTCAATATTTTATTTCTATTGTTCACCATCAGTCAACATTTATTTTATTAGTGACATAAAAAGTTGAATTGTTAGTATTGTCGTATTTTGGAACATTCAACTTTGTCTCGCGGAATTTTTGTTTCTTCTTCAACATGGATCTACAAACTAATTGTACTTCATAATGATCTATGAAATATGCAGAGAAAGACGCATACAAATGTCTTCCATGCTTATCATCTTCATAGTTTGGAAAAAAAGTTTGAAAGAAAAAAAAAAGCTGAGTTGCAAACCATAAAGGTCCACAAAAAAAGTCTATACACATCTGAATTGGGATTCCGAATCCATCCATCCGTTTTCTACCGCTTGTCCCGTTTGGGGTCGCAAGGGGTGCAGGAGCCTATCTCAGCTGCATTCGGGCGGAAGGCGGGATACACCCTGGAGAAGTCGCCACCTCATCACAGGGCCAACACAGATAAAGACAGACATTTACACTCACATTCACACACTGGGGCCAATTTAGTGTTGCCAATCAACCTATCCCCAGGTGCATGTCTTTGGAGGTGGGAGGAAGTCGGAGTACCTGGAGGGATCCTAACCAGTCACGGGAAGAACATGCAAACTCCACACAGAAAGATCCCGAGCGCAGGATCGAACCCAGGACTTCGTATTGTGATCAATACATAAAATTAATAAAAAAATAATAAAGATGTAGGTCAGACCTGGGCAAATTAAGCCAAATTAATAAATTGAGCTTTTCAATCTGGCCCGCCGGACATTCCCAAATAATTTTTTTTAGATGTTTAAGATGGAAAGTGTAGTTGCCTTTAAGATGTGCTGTGATGTTTTCTAATGACTGGAAGTCTTGAACTATACAAAGTATTTTAATGGTTGAAATTTGCGCTTATGGGTGAGATACCAGTTACTATGGTAGTCTAATTAGTTACTATGGTCATCTAATTAGTTAATATGGTCATCTAATTAGTTACTATGGTCGTCTAATTAGTTACTATGGTCATCTAATTAGTTACTATGGTCATCTAATTAGTTACTATGGTCATCTACGTCACAGCAGCTCAGACGAGGCACCAAGCAGTGTGGGCAGGAAGCGTTTCCCCTGACGCAGAATGAGATTTTCACAATAAAGTTCTTAAGTGATAGAATAGAATAGAATACAATAGAATAGAAAGTACTTTATTGATCCCTGGCGGGGAATTCAGCAAATATCAGATATATCAGATTGTAGGTTGGTTTATTTTGTACCCTTTGCTTTCATGTTTCGCAGTTTATTGCATTTTTGTTGCGTTTCCCTTGATTGCAAAATATGTCGATCGAAAGCGGGTGTGACATTCATATTTTCTCAATATTCAGTGTTTTATCATTCATAGAAAACAAATTATTATATTACGTTTTTTAAGGCGGTCTTTCATAATGTTTTAAGCATTCAAACAGACATTATTGTGAGGTTTTGTATTAGTATTCCTAAAAATAGACACATTTTTTTCTGTAAATGTGCCCCCCGAGTCAAAATAATTGCCCAAGCCTGATGAAGGTGATATATATACAGTATATATACACATGTATATATTAGGGGTGTAACGGTACGTGTATTTGTATTGAACCCTTTCTGTACGGGGGTTTCGGTTCAGTTTGGAGGTGTACCGAACGAGTTTCCACGCGGACATATTAAGTAGCATCCCGCACAATGTGTAAACAATGCACACAGAGGCACAACACACGGCATGCTAGCAGCGACCGGGCTACGATAGACTGACCATACCTCCTCTTTTCACCGGATATGTCTTCTTCTGCGGGGCTGTCCGGGTGGAGTCTCTTAAATGCCTCAAATGTCGGCTTTTTAAGTTAGGGTTGCGTGTATTTTCAATATACGTTCAGGATTAAAGGGGAACATTATCACCAGACCTATGTAAGCGCCAATATATACCTTGATGTTGCAGAAAAAAGACCATATGTTTTTTTAACCGGTTTCCAAACTCTTAAAGGGTGAATTTGGCGATTTAAACGCCTTTCAATTTTTCGTTGTCGGAGCGATGACCTTTCACACGTGACGTTAATCCACCATTTTCTCAAACACATTACACACACGAGTCAAATCAGCTCTGTTATTTTCCGTTTTTTCAACTGTTGTCCGTACCTTGGAGACATCATGCCTCGTCGGTGTGTTGTTGGAGGATGTAACAACACGATCAGGGACGGATTCAAGTTGTCTAACGTGGAGTGTGTATCAATTAGCACGGCATGCTAATCGATGCTAACATGGCAAGAATGTGTGGATATGCTGCGACACTCAAAGCAGATGCATTTCCAACGATAAAGTCAAAGAAATCACAAAGGTGAGTTTTGTTGATGTTATTGACTTATGTGCTAATCAGACATATTTGGTCACGGCATGACTGCCAGCTAATCGATGCTAACATGCTATTTAGGCTAGCTGTATGTACATTTGTAGCTATATTTGCATCCAGCCTTTCCCTCCACCCACATTTAATGCCAAATAAACACTTACCAATCGACAGATTTAAGTTGCTCCAGTGGTCAAAAGATGCAATCGTTGGTTAGAAGGCAGTCGCCGAATAGCTTCAATAGCTATTCGCTCAATAGCCTCAGTTTCGTCTTCAATTTCATTTTCGCTGTCTGCCTCCACACTCCAACCATCCGTTTCAATACATGCGTAATCTGTTGAATCGCTTAAGCCGCTGAAATCCGAGTCTGGATCCGGGCTAATGTCGATATATCTTGCTGTTATATCCGCCATGTTTGTTTGTATTGGTGTCACTATGTGACATCACAGGAAAATGGACGGGTGGATTTACAGATTGAAAAAATCAGGCACTTCAAAGCCTTTTTTCGGGATATTCCATGATGGGTAAAATTTAAAAAAAAAAAAACTTCGAAAAATAAAATTAGCCATTGGGAACTGATTTCTATTGGTTTTAACCCTTCTGAAATTGTGATAATGTTCCCTTTTAAAGTGGTGACTCTCCTGGGGCTGCCACCTACTGATATGGAAGAGTATTACACGGCTACACTGCCGAGCTCTCGACAGCACTGACACTCAACCACACATCATTTGCAGACTATGATTACTGGTTTGCAAAAAATATTTTTAACCCAAATAGGTGAAATTATACTGCCTGACCCTACCGGAATCGATTCCCAGGTGTTGGCAACGTATTTGTTGAAATGTAAACGTACCTTTCCAGGTTGGGGTTGTTTAGTCTCCGAATGAAATTACTGTAAAACTAAGCACATCAAAGTACATACATTAATACACATGAAATGCTAAAAACATGTACAACTTGTGCCAATTAGACAGTGTGATATGAGCAAAAACCAGCGACTAAAAGTATAAAGTAAAAAAATATATATTTATATATATGTATATATAGAATTTTCCCGCTAGCTTGATGCTAACATACAATGTATTTTGCCATTGACAGGCTAACGATAATTAGCATCGCGATCTTTTTTAAAACCGTTGTAAACGTCCATACAATGACATTTTGAGAAAACTGACTCGACGTAAAAGAGCAAATGTTTAAGAACTTACAGGCATATATTCTCCAAACTCTATGGAAGTTTAAATTACGACTGCTGACTTCGTACTTATGCTAAGCTAGCCTGCTTCGCTACTAGCACTGACTGGCTACGAAAGCCCGTTGCACCAAACTCAAAATCTATATCTCCATCCCTTAAGCCATTTCCTTCCGTTTGTCCCTTTTGGGGCCGCAGGGGGTGCTGGAGTTTATCTCAGCTGCATCTCCAAAAATAAAAAAATATATAAAATAAATGTTTTTTTATTATTATTAAATTGTGTTATAAATTCTGTATAATTAAAATCGCTTTTTTAAACATTTACTTCAGCAAAACTTTTTCATAAAAAACATGACATTTTGTCGCATAAGCCAGATGTAGTCAGATGCAAAAAAAAAACATTTTACGGGTTTGAATTTACTCCAATTAAATTAAATAAAATCAAAAAATGTCTTCATCAATATGGGGAATTATATTTCCAACATCAAATACTGGACTGGACTTTAAGACAAACAGGAAGGTGGTCTTACAAAGTAAATGTTTGTGGAGTATAGATAGTGGTGCTTCAAATACAAATACAGAGAAGTAAGAACAATTCCAAATATATTTATTTTATTTTATTAAAGCATATTGAACCAAAAATTATTTGATAATGTCTTCATCAAATATGTTTGTTCCCATTCATCATATCCTAATATCATTATTTTAAGTATATCATAGCTTATGTGGAGACTATGGGCCAATTTAAGTTCCTGGGAACTCAAAAGACTTCACACGGACTGTCAACACTTAAGCACTGCTCAAAAAGGCCCAGCGGAGACTCCACTTCCAAAGTGTGCTGCAGTGGAACCAACTTAAGGAGAAAATGCAGATATATTTTCGAGCCCGTGCTGACAGGAAGGCCCTGCAGAGGGTGACCAGGACAGCGGAGAAGATCATCGACCGCCCTCTGCCCTACTAGAGCGGCTCGATCCTGCTACGAAACCAGAGCAAAAAAAATAGGATATTGAATCTGTCCCTATTGCTTACACTGTTTTTCACTGATGTATTGCTGGTGTTTATTTTTAACATGTGGGACGGCGTGACGCAGTGGGAGAGAGTGGTTGTGCGCAACACGGGGGTCCCTGGTTCAAATCCCACCTAGTACCAACCTCGTCACGTCCGTTGTGTCCTGAGCAAGACACTTCACCCTTGCTCCTGATGGGTGCTGGTTGGAGCCTTGCACGGCAGCTCCCTCCATCAGTGTGTGAATGGGTAAAATGTGGAAGTAATGTCAAAGCGCTTTGAGTACCTTGAAGGTAGAAAAGCGCTATACAAGTACAACCCATTTATCATTTATTTAACATATTACTGTTTCTATTGCATTTCAACTGATCCTGACAATATTTCCTCATGCTCACATGTTTGAAAACAACTGTGTTCTATTATTTTCTATGTTTTTATGGAAATTAATTACTCCCTTCTCTTTCTTGTTATTTTGAGATGAGAGCATGTGAATTTAAGTTGAAAAAATAAGTCACTGACTGTAATGAATGCCTGTTCTAAATATGACATTTTGTGTGTAGATTACTAGACTACAACTACATACACGAAGCAAAAAGCTTTTTAACAATGAGACTCCTCAAAAAAAAAAAAACATCTTTGTAACTTTACTTTAATAGAAATAAACGTGTTCTCACATGGATGGAAAGCCAAGTTTATTTATAGAACGCACTTCATACACAATGGCAATTCAAACTGCTTTACAGAGGCATTCAATCACAAGAAAGCAAATAAAATCACACATTTTTGGTCTTGACTTTTGGCACCTGCCCGAGGTTCTTGGAGCTCGAGATGGTTGACATAGTTCTAACGTGTCAGAGATGTTCTTTGGCAAAAGACCGTGAAACGACTTGTACACGAGGAGAGCTGCTTGTCAGTCTATTCTCCGAGCAACAGGCAGCCAGTGCAGTGATCGAAGCACTGGACTAATATGGTCGTATTTCCTGGTTCTAGTCAGGACTCGAGCAGAAGCATTGGACATCTGATTTGGACATTAATCCCATTGATTTTGGCAATGTTTTATGTGGTAAAAAACTGATGTGGTAAAAAGCTGATTTTAGTAACGTGCTATGTGGTAGAAAGATGATTATGGCAATGTTTCATGTGGTAAAAAGCTGATTTTGGCCATGTTTTATGTGGTAAAAAGCTGATTTTGGCAATGTTTTATGTGGTAAAAAGCAGATTTTGGCAATGTTTTATGTGGTAAAAAGTTGATTTTGGCCATGTTTTATGTGGTAAAAAGCTGATTTTGGACATGTTTTAAGGTAAAAAGCTGATTTTGGACATGCTTTATGTAATAAAAAGCTGATTTTGGTAATGTGTTATGTGGTAAAAAGCTGATTTTGGCCATGTTTTATGTGGTAAAAAGCTGATTTTGGCAATATTTTATGTGGTAAAAAGCTGATTTTGGCAATGTTTTATGTGGTAAAAAGCTGATATTGACAATGTTTTATGTGGTAAAAAGCGGATTTTGGCAATGTTTTATGTGGTAAAAAGCTGATTTTGGTGATGTTTTATGTGGTAAAAGGCTGATTTTGGCAATGTTTTATGTGGTAAAAGGCTGATTTTGGCCATGTTTTAAGGTAAAAAGCTGATTTTGGACATGCTTTATGTAATAAACAGCTGATTTTGGTAATGTGTTATGTGGTAAAAAACAAATTTTGGCCATGTTTAATATGGTAAAAAGCAGATTTTGGCCATGTTTTATGTAGTAAAAAAACTGATTTTGGCAATGTTTTATGTGGTAAAAAGCTGATTTTGGCAACGTTTCAGGTGGTAAAAAGCTGATTTTGGCAATGTTTTCTGAAGTAATAAACTGATTTTGGCAATGTTTTATGTGGTAAAAAGCTGATTTTGGCAATGTGTTATGTGGTAAAAAGCTGATTTTGGCAATGTTTTATGTGGTAAAAAGCTGATTTTGGCAATGTTTTCTGAAGTAATAAACTGATTTTGGTAATGTTTTATGTGGTAAAAAGCTGATTTTGGCAATGTTTTATGTGGTAAAAAGCTGATTTTGGCCTTGTTTTATTTGGTAAAAAGCTGATTTTGGCAATGTTTTATGTAGTAAAAAGCTGATTTTGGCAATGTTTTATGTGGTAAAAATCTGATTTTGATCATGTTTTAAGGTAAAAAGCTGATTTTGGACATGCTTTATGTAATAAAAAGCTGATTTTGGTAATGTGTTATCTGGTAAAAAGCTGATTTTGGCCATGTTTTATGTGGTAAAAAGCTGATTTTGGCAATGTTTTATGTGATAAAAAGCTGATTTTGGCCATGTTTTATGTGGTAAAAAGCTGATTTTGGCAATGTTTTATATGATAAAAAGCTGATTTTGGCCATGTTTTATGTGATAAAAAGCTGATTTTGGCCATGTTTTATTTCGCAAAAAGCTGATTTTGGTAATGTTTTATGTGGTAAAAAGCTGATTTTGGCAATGTTTTATATGATAAAAAGCTGATTTTGGCCATGTTTTATGTCGCAAAAAGCTGATTTTGGTAATGTTTTATGTGGTAAAAAGCTGATTTTGGCAACGTGTGATGTGGTAAAAAGCTGATTTTGGCAATGTTTTATGTGGTAAAAGGCTGATTTTGGCCATGTTTTATGTGGTAAAAAGCGGATTTTGGCAATGTTTTATGTGGTAAAAATCTGATTTTGGACATGTTTTAAGGTAAAAAGCTGATTTTGGACATGCTTTATGTAATAAAAAGCTGATTTTGGTAATGTGTTATCTGGTAAAAAGCTGATTTTGGCCATGTTTTATGTGGTAAAAAGCTGATTTTGGCAATGTTTTATGTGGTAAAAAGCAGATTTTGGACATGTTTTAAGGTAAAAAGCTGATTTTGGACATGCTTTATGTAATAAAAAGCTGATTTTGGTAATGTGTTATGTGGTAAAAAGCTGATTTTGGCCATGTTTTATGTGGTAAAAAGCTGATTTTGGCAATATTTTATGTGGTAAAAAGCTGATCTTGGCAATGTTTTATGTGGTAAAAAGCTGATTTTGACAATGTTTTATGTGGTAAAAAGCGGATTTTGGCAATGTTTTATGTGGTAAAAAGCTGATTTTGGTGATGTTTTATGTGGTAAAAGGCTGATTTTGGCAATGTTTTATGTGGTAAAAGGCTGATTTTGGCCATGTTTTAAGGTAAAAAGCTGATTTTGGACATGCTTTATGTAATAAACAGCTGATTTTGGTAATGTGTTATGTGGTAAAAAACAAATTTTGGCCATGTTTAATATGGTAAAAAGCAGATTTTGGCCATGTTTTATGTAGTAAAAAAACTGATTTTGGCAATGTTTTATGTGGTAAAAAGCTGATTTTGGCAACGTTTCAGGTGGTAAAAAGCTGATTTTGGCAATGTTTTCTGAAGTAATAAACTGATTTTGGCAATGTTTTATGTGGTAAAAAGCTGATTTTGGCAACATTTTATGTAGTAAAAAGCTGATTTTGGCAATGTGTTATGTGGTAAAAAGCTGATTTTGGCAATGTTTTATGTGGTAAAAAGCTGATTTTGGCAATGTTTTCTGAAGTAATAAACTGATTTTGGTAATGTTTTATGTGGTAAAAAGCTGATTTTGGCAATGTTTTATGTGGTAAAAAGCTGATTTTGGCCTTGTTTTATTTGGTAAAAAGCTGATTTTGGCAACGTTTTATGTAGTAAAAAGCTGATTTTGGCAATGTGTTATGTGGTAAAAAGCTGATTTTGGCAATGTTTTATGTAGTAAAAAGCTGATTTTGGCAATGTTTTATGTGGTAAAAATCTGATTTTGGACATGTTTTAAGGTAAAAAGCTGATTTTGGACATGCTTTATGTAATAAAAAGCTGATTTTGGTAATGTGTTATCTGGTAAAAAGCTGATTTTGGCCATGTTTTATGTGGTAAAAAGCTGATTTTGGCAATGTTTTATGTGATAAAAAGCTGATTTTGGCCATGTTTTATGTGGTAAAAAGCTGATTTTGGCAATGTTTTATATGATAAAAAGCTGATTTTGGCCATGTTTTATTTCGCAAAAAGCTGATTTTGGTAATGTTTTATGTGGTAAAAAGCTGATTTTGGCAATGTTTTATATGATAAAAAGCTGATTTTGGCCATGTTTTATGTCGCAAAAAGCTGATTTTGGTAATGTTTTATGTGGTAAAAAGCTGATTTTGGCAACGTGTGATGTGGTAAAAAGCTGATTTTGGCAATGTTTTATGTGGTAAAAGGCTGATTTTGGCCATGTTTTATGTGGTAAAAAGCGGATTTTGGCAATGTTTTATGTGGTAAAAATCTGATTTTGGACATGTTTTAAGGTAAAAAGCTGATTTTGGACATGCTTTATGTAATAAAAAGCTGATTTTGGTAATGTGTTATCTGGTAAAAAGCTGATTTTGGCCATGTTTTATGTGGTAAAAAGCTGATTTTGGCAATGTTTTATGTGGTAAAAAGCAGATTTTGGCAATGTTTTATGTGGTAAAAAGTTGATTTTGGCCATGTTTTATGTGGTAAAAAGCTGATTTTGACAATATTTTATGTGGTAAAAAGCTGATTTTGGCAATGTTTTATGTGGTAAAAAGCTGATTTTGACAATGTTTTATGTGGTAAAAAGCGGATTTTGGCAATGTTTTATGTGGTAAAAAGCTGATTTTGGTGATGTTTTATGTGGTAAAAGGCTGATTTTGGCAATGTTTTATGTGGTAAAAGGCTGATTTTGGCCATGTTTTAAGGTAAAAAGCTGCTTTTGGACATGCTTTATGTAATAAACAGCTGATTTTGGTAATGTGTTATGTGGTAAAAAACAAATTTTGGCCATGTTTAATATGGTAAAAAGCAGATTTTGGCCATGTTTTATGTAGTAAAAAAACTGATTTTGGCAATGTTTTATGTGGTAAAAAGCTGATTTTGGCAACGTTTCAGGTGGTAAAAAGCTGATTTTGGCAATGTTTTCTGAAGTAATAAACTGATTTTGGCAATGTTTTATGTGGTAAAAAGCTGATTTTGGCAACATTTTATGTAGTAAAAAGCTGATTTTGGCAATGTGTTATGTGGTAAAAAGCTGATTTTGGCAATGTTTTATGTGGTAAAAAGCTGATTTTGGCAATGTTTTCTGAAGTAATAAACTGATTTTGGTAATGTTTTATGTGGTAAAAAGCTGATTTTGGCAATGTTTTATGTGGTAAAAAGCTGATTTTGGCCTTGTTTTATTTGGTAAAAAGCTGATTTTGGCAACGTTTTATGTAGTAAAAAGCTGATTTTGGCAATGTGTTATGTGGTAAAAAGCTGATTTTGGCAATGTTTTATGTAGTAAAAAGCTGATTTTGGCAATGTTTTATGTGGTAAAAAGCTGATTTTGGCAATGTTTTATGTGGTAAAAAGCTGATTTTGGCAATGTTTTCTGAAGTAATAAACTGATTTTGGCAATGTTTTATGTGGTAAAAAGCTGATTTTGGCAATGTTTTATGTGGTAAAAAGCTGATTTTGGCCTTGTTTTATTTGGTAAAAAGCTGATTTTGGCAACGTTTTATGTAGTAAAAAGCTGATTTTGGCAATGTGTTATGTGGTAAAAAGCTGATTTTGGCAATGTTTTATGTAGTAAAAAGCTGATTTTGGTAATGTGTTATGTGGTAAAAAGCTGATTTTGGCAATGTTTTATGTGGTAAAAAGCTGATTTTGGCAATGTTTTATGTGGTAAAAAGCTGATTTTGGCAATGTTTTCTGAAGTAATAAACTGATTTTGGCAATGTTTTATATGGTAAAAAGCTGATTTTGGCCTTGTTTTATGTGGTAAAAAGCTGATTTTGGCCTTGTTTTATGTGGTAAAAAGCTGATTTTGGCAACGTTTTATGTAGTAAAAAGCTGATTTTGGCTATGTGGTAAAAAGCTGATTTTGGCAATGTTTTATGTAGTAAAAAGCTGATTTTGGTAATGTGTTATGTGGTAAAAAGCTGATTTTGGCAATGTTTTATGTGGTAAAAAGATGATTTTGGCAATGTTTTATGTGGTAAAAAGCTGATTTTGGCAACGTTTTAGGTGGTAAAAAGCTGATTTTGGCAATGTTTTATGTGGTAAGCTGATTTGGGCAATTTTTATGTGGTAAAAAGCTGATTTTGGCAATGTGTTATGTGGTAAAAAGCTGATTTTGGCCATGTTTTATGTGGTAAAAAGCAGATTTTGGCAATGTTTTATGTGGTAAAAAGTTGATTTTGGCCATGTTTTATGTGGTAAAAAGCTGATTTTGGACATGTTTTAAGGTAAAAAGCTGATTTTGGTCATGCTTTATGTAATAAAAAGCTGATTTTGGTAATGTGTTATGTGGTAAAAAGCTGATTTTGGCCATGTTTTATGTGGTAAAAAGCTGATTTTGGCAATATTTTATGTGGTAAAAAGCTGATTTTGGCAATGTTTTATGTGGTAAAAAGCTGAT
Source organism: Nerophis ophidion (assembly GCF_033978795.1). Taxonomy (NCBI): domain Eukaryota; kingdom Metazoa; phylum Chordata; class Actinopteri; order Syngnathiformes; family Syngnathidae; genus Nerophis; species Nerophis ophidion. The sequence goes on along the minus strand of NC_084618.1, from coordinate 25,061,614 downwards.
TTTGACAATGTTTTATGTGGTAAAAAGCGGATTTTGGCAATGTTTTATGTGGTAAAAAGCTGATTTTGGTGATGTTTTATGTGGTAAAAGGCTGATTTTGGCAATGTTTTATGTGGTAAAAGGCTGATTTTGGCCATGTTTTAAGGTAAAAAGCTGATTTTGGACATGCTTTATGTAATAAACAGCTGATTTTGGTAATGTGTTATGTGGTAAAAAACAAATTTTGGCCATGTTTAATATGGTAAAAAGCAGATTTTGGCCATGTTTTATGTAGTAAAAAAACTGATTTTGGCAATGTTTTATGTGGTAAAAAGCTGATTTTGGCAACGTTTCAGGTGGTAAAAAGCTGATTTTGGCAATGTTTTCTGAAGTAATAAACTGATTTTGGCAATGTTTTATGTGGTAAAAAGCTGATTTTGGCAACATTTTATGTAGTAAAAAGCTGATTTTGGCAATGTGTTATGTGGTAAAAAGCTGATTTTGGCAATGTTTTATGTGGTAAAAAGCTGATTTTGGCAATGTTTTCTGAAGTAATAAACTGATTTTGGTAATGTTTTATGTGGTAAAAAGCTGATTTTGGCAATGTTTTATGTGGTAAAAAGCTGATTTTGGCCTTGTTTTATTTGGTAAAAAGCTGATTTTGGCAACGTTTTATGTAGTAAAAAGCTGATTTTGGCAATGTGTTATGTGGTAAAAAGCTGATTTTGGCAATGTTTTATGTAGTAAAAAGCTGATTTTGGCAATGTTTTATGTGGTAAAAAGCTGATTTTGGCAATGTTTTATGTGGTAAAAAGCTGATTTTGGCAATGTTTTCTGAAGTAATAAACTGATTTTGGCAATGTTTTATGTGGTAAAAAGCTGATTTTGGCAATGTTTTATGTGGTAAAAAGCTGATTTTGGCCTTGTTTTATTTGGTAAAAAGCTGATTTTGGCAACGTTTTATGTAGTAAAAAGCTGATTTTGGCAATGTGTTATGTGGTAAAAAGCTGATTTTGGCAATGTTTTATGTAGTAAAAAGCTGATTTTGGTAATGTGTTATGTGGTAAAAAGCTGATTTTGGCAATGTTTTATGTGGTAAAAAGCTGATTTTGGCAATGTTTTATGTGGTAAAAAGCTGATTTTGGCAATGTTTTCTGAAGTAATAAACTGATTTTGGCAATGTTTTATATGGTAAAAAGCTGATTTTGGCCTTGTTTTATGTGGTAAAAAGCTGATTTTGGCCTTGTTTTATTTGGTAAAAAGCTGATTTTGGCAACGTTTTATGTAGTAAAAAGCTGATTTTGGCAATGTGTTATGTGGTAAAAAGCTGATTTTGGCAATGTTTTATGTAGTAAAAAGCTGATTTTGGCAATGTTTTATGTGGTAAAAAGCTGATTTTGGCAATGTTTTATGTGGTAAAAAGCTGATTTTGGCAATGTTTTCTGAAGTAATAAACTGATTTTGGCAATGTTTTATGTGGTAAAAAGCTGATTTTGGCAATGTTTTATGTGGTAAAAAGCTGATTTTGGCCTTGTTTTATTTGGTAAAAAGCTGATTTTGGCAACGTTTTATGTAGTAAAAAGCTGATTTTGGCAATGTGTTATGTGGTAAAAAGCTGATTTTGGCAATGTTTTATGTAGTAAAAAGCTGATTTTGGTAATGTGTTATGTGGTAAAAAGCTGATTTTGGCAATGTTTTATGTGGTAAAAAGCTGATTTTGGCAATGTTTTATGTGGTAAAAAGCTGATTTTGGCAATGTTTTCTGAAGTAATAAACTGATTTTGGCAATGTTTTATATGGTAAAAAGCTGATTTTGGCCTTGTTTTATGTGGTAAAAAGCTGATTTTGGCAATGTTTTCTGAAGTAATAAACTGATTTTGGCAATGTTTTATATGGTAAAAAGCTGATTTTGGCCTTGTTTTATGTGGTAAAAAGCTGATTTTGGCAACGTTTTATGTAGTAAAAAGCTGATTTTGGCTATGTGGTAAAAAGCTGATTTTGGCAATGTTTTATGTAGTAAAAAGCTGATTTTGGTAATGTGTTATGTGGTAAAAAGCTGATTTTGGCAATGTTTTATGTGGTAAAAAGATGATTTTGGCAATGTTTTATGTGGTAAAAAGCTGATTTTGGCAACGTTTTAGGTGGTAAAAAGCTGATTTTGGCAATGTTTTATGTGGTAAGCTGATTTGGGCAATTTTTATGTGGTAAAAGCTGATTTTGGCAATGTGTTATGTGGTAAAAAGCTGATTTTGGCCATGTTTTATGTGGTAAAAAGCAGATTTTGGCAATGTTTTATGTGGTAAAAATCGGATTTTGGAGATGTTTTAAGGTAAAAAGATGATTTCGGCAATGTGTTATGTGGTAAAAAGCGGATTTCGGCAATGTTTTATGTGGTAAAAAGCGGATTTTGGCAATGTTTTATGTGGTAAAAAGACGATTTTGGCAATGTGTTATGTGGTAAAAAGCTGATTTTGGCCATGTTTTATGTGGTAAAAGGCTGATTTGGGCCATGTTTATGTGGTAAAAATCTGATTTTGGCAATGTGTTATGTGGTAAAAATCTAATTTTGGACATGTTTTAAGGTAAAAATATGTCCGACTTCTAAATCACTAATCCTTGCCTCAATGGCGACAAATGCAGTAAGTTTCCTACAAGTATCATCCCTGCAGGACGAGGAATAGCTAAACAGGCTTCACTACACACTGTAGCTCACCGGCGTCAAAATGTAAACAAACGCCATTGGTGGATCTATACCTGACATCCACTGTAATGATACCAAGTTGTGAATTCAAACCCCGGCCGAGTCATATTAAAGACTAAACATGGGACCCATTACTTCCATGCTTGACAGTCAGCATCAAGGGTTGGAATTGGGGGTTAAATCACCAAAAATGATTTTTGGGCGTGGCCACCTCTGCTGCTCACTGCTCACCTCACCTCCCCAGGGGTGATCGAGGGTGATGGGTCAAATGTAGAGAATAATTTCGCCACACATCATGTGTGTGTGACAATCATTGGTACTGTATGTCACTGTAACATGTAAGGCTATAAAGACTTTAGGGCCGTATGACCCCTCCTCAGTTCATACAGTTTTTACAACGCTAACAATTTGTATTGGTTTTCATGACTCTCAGACAAACTGTAGTTACTGACAGTGGTTTTCTGAAGTGTCCCTGTGCCCATGTGGAGATATCCTTTACGCACTTTTTGATGCAATAGCAAAGAACAATTTTAATAGATTTTTAAGACTCTCAGATGTAGCGACGAACTGTAGCTACTGACAGTGGTTTTCTGAAATGTTCCTGTGCCAATGTGGAGATATCCTTTACACACTTTGATGCAATAGCAAAGAACAATTTTAATAGATTTTTATGACTCTCAGATGTAGCGACGAACTGTAGTTACGGACAGTGCTTTTCTGAAGTGTTCCTGTGCCAATGTGGAGATATATTTTATCATTGGTACTTTTTAACGTACAGGAGCGTATCTAGTCGATACTATGATGATTACGTCGATATTTTTATGCATCTTTTGTTTTGTTTTTTAGTGTATATTAAAAAATATGTCCCTGGACACATGAGGACTTTGAATATAACCAATGTATGATTCGGTAACGACTTGGTTTCAGGATTGATACCTAAATTACCTGAGCGTCTACACTGCAGGTAAAATTAGATCTTTATCTGCCTCCAGTGTAAACGCGCACAAACCCCAATGTGGCCTCGACGTCACTTGCATGCTCAATTCCATAAGGTAAGAACAAATAAAGTTGATGGGACTCTGTAAATGAACAAGGAAGTCGCTAGTACTACAAAATAAAATTAAAGTTGCAAACCCTTGAAAATTAAAGTTTTTTTAATGGGAAAATGAATGAAAGTAATATAATGTATGAATGGATGTAGATAGTGTAATATATTTGGGAGGGTTGTAATCTTTTTATGGCTGTTAAGTAGAGGAGCCACAGATCTACGTTAGCTTTATTTTTCAACCTATGTAATGTATGCAAATACAACACAGCGTCACTAATCAACAGTCGCTATTTCTTCGGAACCAAAATATATATTCAATGATTACATTTAGCTTATTATTTGCGCACTATTGACAAGTGATGCATCAGAAAATTCGGTCGTGGAAAGTAGACTTTGCTCACCGAAACCGGACGTTGCGATGAAATATCCACTTTCGGTGGCAGGGTGCGGCTTTCCCCGCGCACACGGGCGACGTAGCTCGCTCGAAACTGACGAAAAAGTCCCATACGGGTCGCACTGCGTTTAGACCGAAGTTGCATTTGAAAGATCCGTTTACATCCAGTGAGGGTTGAACTCCGCCAAGACTGCCCTTTGTCACCGATTCTGTTCATAACTTTCAAAGACAGAATTTCTAGGCGCAGTCAAGGTGTTGAGGGATCTGGTTTGGTGGCTGCAGGGTTCGGTCTCTTCTTTGCAGATGATGTGGTCCTGTTGGCTTCATCTGGCCAAGATCTCCAGCTCTCACTGGATCGGTTCGCAGCAGAGTGTGAAGCGACCGGAATGAGAATCAGCACCTCCACGTCGGAGTGGAGTGCAATCTCTGGGTTGGGGAGGAGACCCTGGCCCAAGTGGAGGAGTTCAAGTACCTCAGAGTCTTGTTCATGAGTGAGGGAAGAGTGGATCGTGAGATCGACAGGCGGATCTTTGCAGCCTCTTCAGTAATGCAGACACTGTATCGAGCCGTTGTGGTGAAGAACGAGCTGAGCTGGAGGGCAAAGCTCTCAATTTACTGGTCGATCTACGTTCCCATCCTCACCTATGCTCATGAGCTTTGGGTTATGACCGAAAGGACAAGATCACGGGTACAAGCGGCCGAAATGAACTCTAAGGCTCTCTCTTAGAGATAGGGTGAGAAGGTCTGCCATTCGGGAGGAACTCAAAGTAAAGCCGCTGCTTTTCCACATGGAGAGGAGCCAGATGAGGTGGTTCGGGCATCTGGTCAGGATACCACCCGAACGCCTCCCAAGGGAGGCGTTTCGGACACGTCCGACCGGTAGGAGGCCACGGGGAAGACCCAGGTTACCTTAGGAAGACTATGTCTCCCGGCTGGCCTGGGAACGCCTCGGGATCCCCCGGAGGAGCTGGACGAAGTGGCTGAGGAGAGGGAAGTCTGGGCTTCCCTGCTTAGACTGCTGCCTTTACCATGAATTGATTAACGTGGACCCCGACTTAAACAAGTTGAAAAACTTATTCGGGTGGTCAATTGTACGGAATATGTACTGTACTGTGCAGTCTACTAATAAAAGTTTCAATCAATCAATCAAAGCCCCCGCGACCCGACCTTGAATAAGCAGAAGAAGATGGCTGGATGGATGGATGGATAGATTCCAATCGAATTCGGACTACTTCCCGACGTAGCCTGAAAAGGTCAGATTTGCGTTTAGGTTGGCAAAAAAAATTGATTTGGTGTGGAGTGTAAACAAGGCCTTAGTCCCGTGACATTAGGGACAATTTAATGCCAACGCACTCACACAATTATTCGCTCGGCCATTTCGGGCGTTAGTGACTCACCCTCATCGAGACACAAAAGCCAAAGACGATCGATCCGGCCGTTGAAAAAGGAAACAAGGCAGCATGGAACGGACAATCCAAAGCCTGTAAAGCCGGAGCGGCCGCGGGCCGAAGTAGACGGTACGACACGCCTCGAGTCAGAAGCGAATGTGAAAAACGAGGCGGAGAAAACGGCAAACGAAGGAACATCGTGAACCACGGGACTAAATCTGGGAAACCTTGCCCAGGTCCTCCATGGTGAAATCCTGAGCTCCGGCGTCACCCCTCGTAGCTTCCTGACTCCCCGCAGACGCCGCCTTCCGTCCCGAGCCGGCCGGCCGAATCGGGAGGACACCGTTCCCCCGCCAGGCGCGATGTGAGAAGCTCCTCTGGTGCTCGGTGACGACGGAGCAGAGCTGGAACTTAAACGCCGCCTGGAAGCCTCTACGGAACTTCTCGTTGAAGAAGCCGTAGACGATGGGGTTGACGCTGCTGTTGAAAAAGGCCAGCCAGTGCGCCAGAGGGTACAAGTAGATGTTGACCATGCGGTGCTGGCGCTCGCTCAGGCTGGCGTAGTCGCTCAGCATCATCAGAGTCCACAGCGGCAGCCACGACACCGCGAAGAGCAGCGCCACCACCAGCAGCATCGTGACCACTCTCTTCTTCTTCCTGGAGATGGCGTGGCGGGCGTCCACGTTGGCCTTGCTGCCGCCGGGCCCGATCCCGCTGCCCCTCAGCGCGGGGACGGCGGTCTTGAGGAGCGCCAGGCCGATGCGGGCGTACATGGCGACGATGAGGCTGAGCGGCGCCAGGTAGATGGTGACGAAGAGCACCGTGGTGTAGAGCTTCCGCATGGCCTGACTGGGCCAGTTCTCCCGGCACCAGTAGAAGGGGCGGGTGGCGTTGTCCCGCCGCAGGACGATGCGCACGGCGGGCTCCTTGCTGACCTGCAGCATGACGCCGGACGGACACGTGATGGACACTGCCAGCACCCAGATGACCACGATCATCAGCTTGGACGTGGAGGTGGTCAACTTCTGCTTGAAGGGGAAGACGATGCAGCGAAACCTGAACATGAATCACAGAATCAAGTCTACGGTTGTACTTTTCAATACTCAAAACAATAATAATAATAATGAATAACAACTGACCGGTCAACAGCAATGGCCACCAGCGTGAAAACGGACGCTGACACGGAGATTCCTTGCACCATCCCGCTTAGTTTGCACACCATGTTGCCAAACGGCCACCCTGCACGACACGGATTTACATTTTTAATTTCATGCATTATACTTTTTCAAATATTGTTTGTTATATGGAGCAATAAATATGCATTAAACACCTTTCATGATTTTTTACTTAAATATCCTTTGCAGCTTTATTTTATAATTGTGTTAATATACTCCTACTACTTCTATTAATAATAATTATAACAGTAATAATAATAATAATAATAATAATAAGTGTATTATTCAATTAATTTCATTCATAATATATATATATTTTTAATTATGACAAAAAAATTATTGAGAAGTACCGGCTTAAATGAACTGTTCTTAATACTAATAATCATAATTTTAACACTCCCAACAGTCACAAAAGTGAAAATTGTTGATACTTTTAAACATTTTTTTTGTGTTGTACATTTTTTAATCATTGATAATTGTAACTTTTTAAAAGTCACATAATAATAATAAATCATTTTAATATGATTAACCGTCGTAAAAGTTAAACAATAAATAACCATCTTAAACTGTCATAAAGGTGTAAATTACGTGATTTTGACTGTCAAAAAATTAATAAAAACGAAAGATTTTAACACACTTAACTGTCAAAAAAGTGTAAAAAAAAAAAAAGGGATGATTTTCATAATATTGACTGTCATGAAAATGTAAAGATAAGTGACAATGTTACCCTTCTTGGCTCACGAGATTATAAATATTTAATCATTTTAACATTACCTGTACTAAAAATGCAAAATGAAGTAATAATTTAAAAAATATTGATCTGTCACAAAAATGAAAACAAATAAGTGATGATTTTAACATTCTTTACTGCACCAAAAGTAAAAAATTAAGTGATAATTAAGTGTCAAAAAAAAGAAGTAATAATTTTAAACATTCTTTACTCATCAAATGAATGATAGTTAATAATTTTAACATACTGAACTGTCATCAAAATGCAAAAAAGTGTACAAAATAAGTAATCGTTTTAACATTTACTGTTATAAAAGTGTAAAAAAATAAGTAATATTTTTAAACATTCTTGACTCAAATTTAATATTTGATAATGTTAACATACTTAACTCTTAATTTTTTTATCTGTCACAAAAGTGTAAAAATAAGTAATCATTTTAACATTCTTGACTGTCATAAATGTGTAGAAAATAAGTGATGATTGAAAAATTCTTTACTGACATGAAAGCGTGAGAAATAAGTTATTTTTAAGTGTAACAAAAAGTAATTTTAAAAATGTTTGACTCAAAATTAATAATGATTTTAACATAATTAACTGTAAAAAATGTAAAATAAGTGATAAGTTTAAATATTTTTGACTTAAAATTAATAATAATAATTTTCACATACCAACTATAAAGTGTAAAAACAAGTACTTTAAAAATGTTAATTGACAAAGTGTAAAAATAAGTAATAGTTTAAAAAAAAATTTACGGTCATAAAAGTGTAAAAATAAGAGATCATTTAATCATTGTCTGTATTAAAAAGATTAATAATCATTTGAACATTCTTCACTGCCATTAACGTTTAAATTACGATCACTTATTTACTAAAAATAAGTGATCCTTTTAAACATTCTTGACCCAAAAACTTAACAATTAATAATTTTTAACCTAATCAACTGTCATAAGAGAGTAAAAATAAGTGATAATTTAAAAAATTCATAAACTTAATTATTCATTATAATTAATAATTAATTATTTTTTGACTGAACTGGCATAAAAGTATACAACTAAGCGATAATTTCTAAATTCTTGAAAGTGTAAAAAATAAGTGATAATTTTTTTAATTTTTGACTTATAACATTTGGAATAATAATTTTAACACTCCAACTGTCACAAAAATGTAAAACATAAGTGATAATTTTAAACATGTTTAACTTGAAAAATGTATAATAATTTTAACATATACCAACTGTCATAAAAGTGAAAAAATAAGTGATCCTTTGAAAATATTTTGACTTATAAAAATTATGATAATTTTGACATACCAGCTGTCATAAATGTGTATAAAATAAGTGATTTTAAAAATGTTTAACTTGTAAAATTAATAGTAATTTTAATATACCGTCATAAAGTGTCAAAAATAAGTGATCAATTGAAAAATTTTGACTTATAAAATTTATAATAATAATTTTAACATACTAACCGTCAAAGTGTATGACAGACAGTTAATGAAATTATTAATAATTATTTTACCATTTTTCACTGTCATAAAAGAGTGAAACTAAGTAATATTAAAAAAAAAATGTGAAAAATAAGTAATACAACTTTTTTATTGTCATTAAAGTGTAAAAATAAGAAATTATTTTAACATTGACTGGATTGAAATTATTTTGACATTCTTCACTGTCATAAAAATGTAAAAAAATAATATATATATATATATATATATATATATATATATATATATATATATATATATTATATATATATATATATATATATATAAAAAATATTTAAATGGACAAAATGTACAAAATAAAATGTTAACTGATACAAAAATTTTAAATAAGTGATCATTTTAATCATTCTTGATCCAAAAACTAATAATTACTTTTTTGATTTAATTAACTGTCATGACAGTGTAAAACTGTGTGAGTTTCTACATTCTTGACTGTCATAAAATTGTAAAAAATAGGTGATAATTGTAAAAAATGTTGACTTATAAAATTAATAATAATAATTTTAACATACCAACTGTCATAAAAGTGTAAAACATAAGTAATCATTTAAAACGCTTTTGACTTATAAAATAATAGTAATAATTTTAACATACCAACTGTCATAAAAGTGTAAAAAAAGAAGTGATCATTTTAAACATTTTTGACTTATAAAATTGATAATCATTTTAACATACCAACTGTCATAAAAGTGTAGAAAGAAGTAATGTTTTTTTAAAAATGTTGACTGTCACAAATTTTAAAATAAGTAATATTTTAAAAAACGTAAACGGACAAAGTGTAAAAATAAGTAATAATCTAAAAAATGTTAACTGTAATAAAAGTGTAAAAACAGGTGATGATTTTAACATTCTTGACTGTAATACAATTATTGATCATTTTACCATTCTTGACTGTCATAAAAGTGTAAAAATAAGTGATGATTTTAAAATTGCTGACAGTTATGGAATTATTAATTAATCATTGATCATTTTAACATTCTTGACTGTCATAAAAGTGTAAAAATAAGTGATGATTTTAAAATTGCTGACAGTTATGGAATTATTAATTAATCATTGAAACATTCTTGACTGTCGTAAAATGAATACTAATAATTTGAACATTATTCATTGTCATCATTCTGACAATGGTTGACGTGGAAGATGAAAGACTGCTGGGATTACCCGTGATGATGTTGTCCACCAGCGTGGTGGGCATGCAGAAGATGCCCACCAGCAGATCGCTGATTGCCAAGTTGAGGATGAAGAGGTTGGTGACCGTGCGCATGTTCTTGCTGCGCAGCACAAGGAAACAAACCACGCCGTTACCCAGCATGCACAGCAGAAAGATGAGCAGGTAGGAGACGCTGAAGATGGCCGCCACCGATGACTTGTGGAGGTAAAAGTCCACGTAGATGATGCCCCCCGGGCCCTGAGGGGCCTCCTGTGGGCCCCACGATTGGTTGCTGAGGTTCCCTTTCATGCTCTTATAATTACAACTGTGTTAAAACAGAAAATAACAATGCTCACTTTTCATTCATATTTCATTTACTTATTACTTTTAATTGATATTTTCATTCACTATATGTTTTTTACTCTCAATCGATATTTTAATTCAAGTATGTTCATTAATTTATAATAATATTTTAAATTATTATTTTTTTTACTTTTGATTGATACTCCACCTGAACTACTTTCTATGTTTATTACTTTTGATTATTTTATTTACTTCACTAAATGTTTATCATTTGTATTGATATTTTCCTTGAATCAAATGTTTATTGCAGTACTTTCAAATTACATTTAATTGAATTGTTTGTTCATTACTTTAAATTGATACACTACATGTTAATTACTTTTAATTGATATTTCATCTGAACAACATATTTCATTTACTTATTACTTTTAATTGACATTTTCATTCACTGTATGTTTTTTACTCTCAATTGATATTTTAATTCAAGTATGTTCATTAATTTATAATATTTTAATTTTTTTTTTTTTTTACTTTTGATTGATACTACACCTGAACTACTTTCTATGTTTATTACTTTTGATAATTTTTTTTACTTCACTAAATGTTTATGATTTATCAGGGACGGCGTGGCACAGTGGAAGAGTGGCCGTGCACAACCCGAGGGTCCCTGGTTCAATTCCCACCTAGTACCAACCTTGTCACGTCCGTTGTGTTCTGAGCAAGACACTTCACCCTTGCTCCTGATGGCTGCTGGTTAGCGCCTTGCATGGCAGCTCCCTCCATCAGTGTGTGAATGTGTGTGTGAATGGGTAAATGTGGAAGTAGTGTCAAAGCGCTTTGAGTAGCTTGAAGGTAGAAAAGCGCTATACAAGTACAACCAATTTATCATTTATTTATCATTTATTTGTATTGATATTTTCCTTGAACCAAATGTTTATTGCAGTACTTTCAAATTACATTTAATTGAATTGTTTGTTCATTACTTTAAATTGATAAACTACATGTTAATTACTTTTAATTGATATTTCATCTGAACTACATATTTGTTATTTTAGGCCACATGACACGCAGTACCCATAACACACCACCAGAGGCCAGTAGTGTCAAAACCTTCCCGTTGCCTTTCCTAATATTACATGAGTGTTTTGTTTATCTTTAGGAATTTGAAATTGGAACAACTTTGTCATCACTTTCTAACCGATACGGTCTGCCTGCATCGAGCCGCAGCCCACAACAATGTAGTGTAGCCGACAAAACGCACTGACGCCCCCTGCAGGACCGGAGTGGAACATTTATGTGTGCTTCCACAGCTAGAACCCATCCATCCATCCATTTGCTACCGCTTATTCCCTTTTTTGGGGTCGCCGGCGCCTATCTCAGCTACATTCGGGCGGAAGGCGGGGTACACACTGGACAAGTCGCAGGGGTACACCCTGGACAAGTCGCAGGGGTACACCCTGGACAAGTCACTGGAACCCATGAAAATAATATTGTAAATGGTTGACATTTTCCGCACCATAATAATTTTAACATACCATCCGTCATAAAAGTGTAAAAACAAGTAATATTTTAAAAACGTTAATTGACAAAGTGTAAAAAAAAGGATGTTTAAAAAAATGTTAAATGTCATAAAAGTGTAAAAATAAGATATCATTTTAACATTGACCGTACTGAAATAAATTATTAACCATTTTAACATTCTTCACTGTCATAAACCTGTAAAAAAAGTTATTTATAAACATTTTAAATGGCCAAAATGTAAAAAATAAGTAATAATTAAAAATTATGTTTTAACTGTCATAAAAGTGTAAAAATAAGTGATCATTTTAATAAAAATTTACCCATAAACTTGTTAATTTTTTGACCTAATTAACTGTCATGAAAGTGTAAAAATAAGTGATGATTTAAAACAATTCTTGACCCATAAACTTAATAATTAATATTTTTTTGACTTAACTGTCATGAAAGTGAAAAAAAGTGCTCATTTAAAAACTTATTGACCCATAAACTTAGTAATTAATATTTTTTGACCTAATTAACTGTTATGAAAGTGTAAAAAGAAGTGATAATTTAAAAAAATATTGACCCATAAACTTAATAATTAAATTGTTTTGACTTAACTGTCATGAAAGTGTAAAAATAAGTGATGATTTAAAAAATTATTAACCAATAAACTTTATTATCTGACTTAACTGTCGTGAAAATGTAAAACTAAGTGATTATTTGAAATATTCTTCACCCATAAATTTAGAAATTATTTTTTTCATTTAATTGACTATCATGAAAGTGTAAAAATAAGTGATCATTTTAAAAATTCTTGACCCATGAACTTAATAACTAATACATTTTTGACTTAAATAACTGTCATGAAAGTGCAAAAATAAGTGAACATTTTCAACATTCTTGACCCAATAACTTAACAATACTTTTTTGACTTAACTGTCATAAAAGTGTAATAACAAGTGATCATTTAAAAAATGATTGACCCACAAACTTAGTAATAATGAATATTTTTGATTTAATTAACTGTCATTAAAGAGTAAAAATAAGTGAACATTTTAAACATTCTTGACCCCAAAACTTGATAAATAATATTTTTTGGACTTAATTAACAGTTGTGAAAGTGTAAAATAAGTGATAATTAAAAATAAATTATTGACCCTTAAACTTAATAATAATTAATACATTTTTTTAACCTAATTAACGGTCATGAAAGTGTAAAGAAAAACTGACCATTTCAAAAAAATTCTTGACTCAAACTTTATTATCTGACTTAACTGGGATGAAAGTATCAAATAAGTGATCATTTTAAATATTATTGACCCAAAAATGTAATAATAAATATTTTATTGATTCAATTAACTGTCATAAAAGTGTAAAAATAATTGATGATTTTAACAAACTGTTAACCCATAAACTTAATGATAATTAATTTTTTTAACCTAATTAACGGTCATGAAAGTGTAAAAATAAGTGACCATTTCAAAAAATTCTTGACTCAAACTTTATTATCTGACTTAATTAGCTGTCGTGAAAATGTAAGAATAAATTATTTTAAATATTCTTGACCCAAAAATGTAATAAATAATATTTTATTGACTTAATTAACTGTCATAAAAGTGTAAAAATAAATGATCATTTTAAAAAGTCTTCACCCATAAATTTAGTAATTATTTTTTTTAATTTAATTGACTATCATGAAAGTGCAAAAATAAGTGATAATTTTAAAAAATCTTGACCCAAAAACTTAACAAACAATACTTTTTTGACTTAACTGTCATAAAAGTATAAAAATAAGTGATCATTTAAAAAATTCTTGACCCATAAACTTGATCATTAATAATTTTTTGACTTGATCAACTGTCACGAAAGTGTAAAAATAAGTGATGATTTTAACAAATTATTAACCCATAAACTTAATAATAATTGATTTTTTTTTAACCTAATTAACGGTCATGAAAGTGTAAAAATAAGTGACCATTTAAAAAAATTCTTCACTCAATTTTATTATCTGACTTAATTAATTGTCGTGAAAATGTCAAAATAAGTGATTATTTTAAATATTCTTGACCCATAAATGTAATAAATGTTTTATCTACTTAATTAACTGTCATAAAAGTGTAAAAATAAATTATTTTAAAAATTCTTGACCCATAAATTTAGTAATTATTTTTTTTATTTAATTGACTATCATGAACGTGTAAAAATAAGTGATCATTTTAAAAATTCTTCACCTATAAATTTAGTAATTATTTTTTTTATTTAATTGACTATCATGAAAGTGTAAAAATAAGTGATCATTTTAAAAATTCTTGACCCATGAACTTAATAACTAATACATTTTTGAAATAAATAACTGTCATGAAAGTGCAAAAATAAGTGAACATTTTAAACATTCTTGACCCAAAAACTTAATAAACAATACTTTTTTGACTTAACTGTCATAAAAGTGTAAAAATAAGTGATCATTTAAAAAAATTCTTGACCCATAAACCTAATAATAATTAATAATTTTTTTAACCTAATTAACGGTCATGAAAGTGTAAAAATAAGTGAGCATTTCAAAAAGAAATTGACTCAATTTTATTATCTGACTTAATTGTCATGAAAATGTAAAAATAAGTGATTATTTTAAATATTCTTGACCCAAAAATGTAATATTTTATTGACTTAATTAACTGTCATAAAACTGTAAAAATAAATGATAATTTTAAAAGTTCTTCACCCATAAATTTAGTAATCATTTTTTAAATTTAATTGACTATCATGAAAGTGTAAAAATAAGTGATCATTTTAAAAATTCTTCACCCATAAATTTAGTAATTATTTTTTTAATTTAATTGACTATCATGAAAGTGTAAAAATAAGTGATAATTTTAAAATTTCTTGACCCATGAAATTGACTCAATTTTATTATCTGACTTAATTGTCATGAAAGTGCAAAAATGAGTGAACATTTTAAACATTCTTGACCCAAAAACTTAACAATACTTTTTTGACTTAACTGTCATAAAAGTGTAAAAATAAGTGATCATTTAAAAAATTCTAGACCCATAAACTTAATAATTTTTTGACTTAATCAACTGTCATGAAAGTGTAAAAATAAGTGTTGATTTTAACAAATTATTAACCCATCAACTTAATAATAATTAATAATTTTTTTAACCTATTTAATGGTCATGAAAATGTAAAAATAAGTGACCATTTCAAAAAATTCTTGACTCAATTTTATTATCTGACTTAACTGTCGTGAAAATGTAAAAATACGTGATTTTAAATATTCTTGACCCAAAATATGTAATATTTTATTGACTTAATTAACTGTCATAAAAGTGTAAAAATAAATGATCATTTTAAAAATTCTTCACCCATAAATTTAGTAATTATTTTTTTTATTTAATTGACTATCATGAAAGTGTACAAATGAGTGATCATTTTAAAAATTCTTGCCCTATGAACTTAATAACATACATTTTTGACTTAAATAATTGTCATTACAGTGCAAAAATAAGTGAATATTTTAAACATTCTTGACCCCAAAACTTAATAAACAATACCTTTTTGGCTTAACCGTCATAAAAGTGTAAAAATAAGTGATCATTTGAAAAAATTCTTGACCCATAAACTTAATAATAATTAATAATTTTTTTACTTAATCAACCGTCATGAGTGTAAAAGTAAGTGATGATTTTAACAAATTATTAACCCATAAACTTAATAATAACTAATACTTTTTTTAACCTAATTATCGGTCATGAAAGTGTAAAAATTTGTGACCATTTCAAAAAATTATTGACTCAATGTTATTATCTGACTTAATTGTCGTGAAAATGTAAAAATAAGTGATTTTTTAAAATATTCTTGACCCAAAAATGTAATAAATATTTTATTGACTTGACTGTCATAAAAGTGTAAAAATAAGTGATCATTTTAAAAATTCTTCACCCATAAATTTAGTAATTATTTTTTTAATTTAATTGACTAACATGAAAGTGTAAAAATAGGTGATCATTTTAAAAAATGTTGACCCATGAACTTAATAACTAATATATTTTTGACTTAAATAACTGTCATGAAAGTGCATAAATAAGTGAACATTTTCAACATTCTTGACCCCAAAACTTAATAAACAATACTTTTTTGACTTAACTGTCATAAAAGTGTAAAAATAAGTGATCATTAAAAAAATTCTTGACCCATAAACTTAATAATAATTAATAATCTTTTGACCTAATCAACTGTCATGAAAGTGTAAAAATAAGTGATGATTTTAACAAATTATTAACCCATAAACTTAATAATATTTAATAATTTTTTCAACCTAATTAACGGTCATGAAAGTGTAAAAATAAGTGACCATTTCAAAAAATTCTTGACTCAACCTTTATTGTCTGACTTAATTAACTGTCATGAAAATGTAAAAATACGTGATTTTAAATATTCTTGACCCAAAAATGTAATATTTTATTGACTTAATTAACTGTCATAAAAGTGTAAAAATAAATGATAATTTTAAAAGTTCTTCACCCATAAATTTAGTAATTATTTTTTTAATTTAATTGACTATCATGAAAGTGTAAAAATAAGTGATAATTTTAAGAATTCTTCACCCATAAATTTAGTAATTATTTTTTTAATTTAATTGACTGTCATGAAAGTGTAAAAATAAGTGATCATTTTAAAATTCTTGCCCTATGAACTTAATACATTTTTGACTTAAATAACTGTCATGAAAGTGCAAAAATAAGTGAACATTTTAAACATTCTTGACCCAAAAACTTAACATTACTTTTTTGACTTAACTGTCATAAAAGTGTAAAAATAAGTGATCATTTAAAAAATTCTTGACCCATAAACTTAATAATAATTAATAATTTTTTGACTTAATCAACTGTCATGAAAGTGTAAAAATAAGTGATGATTTTAACAAATTATTAACCCATAAACTTAATAATGATTAATATTTTTTTAACCTAATTAACGGTCATGAAAGTGTAAAAATAAGTGACCATTTCAAAAAATCTTGACTCAATTTTATTATCTGACTTAATTAATTGTGGTGAAAATGTAAAAATAAGTGATTATTTCAAATATTCTTGACCCAAAAATGTAATAAATATTTTATTGACTTAACTGATCCGCTTTGGACTGGACTGTGTTGGATCCATTATGGATTGATCTTTCACAGTATCATGTTCTCATATGTTCTCATAGTCATCAGTATCATCAGTATCACAGTATCATGTTCTCATAGTCATCATTGTCACCGACGTCCCATGGGCCTACCGAGGATGTCGTAGTGGTTTGTGCAGCCCTTTGAGACACTAGTGATTTAGGGCTATATAAGTAAACATTGATTGATTGATTGATTGAACTGTCATAAAAGTGTAAAAATAAATGATAATTTTAAAAATTCTTCACCCATAAATGTAGTAATTATTTTTTAAATTTAATTGACCATCATGAAAGTGTAAAATAAGTGATCATTGTAAAAATTCTTCACCCATAAATTTAGTAATTATTTTTTTTAACTAATTGACTATCATGAAAGTGTAAAAATAAGTGATCATTTTAAAAATTCTTGACCCATGAACTTAATAACTAATACATTTTTCACTTAATAACTGTCATGAAAGTGCAAAAATGAGTGAACATTTTAAACATTCTTGACCCAAAAGCTTAATAAACAATACTTTTTTGACTCAACTGTCATAAAAGTGTAAAAATAAGTGATAATTTAAAAAATTCTTGACCCATAAACTTAATAATAATTTTTTGACTTAATCAACTGTCATGAAAGTGTAAAAATAAGTGATGATTTTAACAAATTATTAACCCATAAACTTAATAATATGTAATAATTTTTTCAACCTAATTAACGGTCATGAAAGTGTAAAAATAAATGACCATTTCAAAAAATTCTTGACTCAAACTTTATTGTCTGACTTAATTAACTGTCGTGAAAATGTAAAAATACGTGATTTTAAATATTCTTGACCCAAAAATGTAATATTTTATTGACTTAACTGTCATAAAAGTGTAAAAATAAATGATCATTTTAAAAGTTCTTCACCCATAAATTTAGTAATTATTTTTTTAATTTAATTGACTATCATGAAAGTGTAAAAATAAGTGATAATTTTAAGAATTCTTCACCCATAAATCTAGTAATTATTTTTTTAATTTAATTGACTATCATGAAAGTGTAAAAATAAGGGACCATTTCAAAAAATTCTTGACTCAACCTTTATTGTCTGACTTAATTAACTGTCGTGAAAATGTAAAAATACGTGATTTTAAATATTCTTGACCCAAAAATGTAATATTTTATTGACTTAATTAACTGTCATAAAAGTGTAAAAATAAATGATCATTTTAAAAATTCTTCACCCATAAATTTAGTAATTATTTTTTAAATTTAATTTACTATCATGAAAGTGTAAAAATAAGTGATCATTTTAAAAATTCTTGACCCATGAACTTAATAACATAAATTTTTGACTTACATAATTGTCATGAAAGTGCAAAAATAAGTGAACATTTTTAAAATTCTTGACCCCAAAACTTAATAAACAATACTTTTTTGACTTAACTGTCATAAAAGTGTAAAAATAAGTGATCATTTAAAAAATTCTTGACCCATAAGCTTAATAATTTTTTGACCTAATCAACTTTAATGAAAGTGTAAAAATAAGGGCAAAGAAAAAATATGTGATGATAACCATAGAACCACAGCCGGAACTTTTCATTGGCATACTTCAAACTTATGATTAAAGTTTTTTTCTTTAAGGTAGACCCACTTTTACAGCACATGACACGCAGTACCCACAACACACCACCAGGGGCCAAAACATGCGAGTATGGACATACTTTGTGCAACCCGCTCCAGAAAAAAAGGTTCCTGGTGGAAATGTGCAGCTGCTTTTTATTTATTTATTCCCCCAAACACACACACACACTAGTAGTTATGTCACAGCTGCAATACACTTATTGATAAATATTTATTGATATGCTTCCAAAACTGCGCCTTTTATCATTTTGTTAGCATTTTTTCTCTGCAAGTTGCATCAAATCTCGAAGAATATTTTTAATACTGCACACAAGATTTGTGTCCGTTCACGTAAATTGCTCACATCAAAATCATGTCCCTTATTCTACGCTGACAATAATTGATCAATAGTTATTGATTATGAGAGAATTGATAGTAATGAAGATAATGGATGCAGAAAGGAGTGAGAGCTGACCTGGCCGACGAGTGTCTCGTCCTCTCCGGCGAGCGAGCAAGCGTCTCCCAGCCAAGGTGCGGACAATGTCAGAGCGCGCTGATGCTGCCGGGAGCGCCACACGCCAGGGGGCGGGGCCTCTGCATGGTGTGTGTGTTTGCGTCGGGGAGTGAAGTGTATTTATATAGCGCTTTTGTTCTAGAGACTCAAAGCGCTTCACGTGGTGAAAGCCATTCTCTTCGTGACGTTTGAACCAGAGTGAGTGGCACTAGGAGAAGGTGGGCAAAGTGCCTTGCTCAAGGACATAATGGCAGTGCATCGATGGCGGAGGCGGGGATTGAACCCGGAACCCTGAAGTTGAAATTTTGTTCCTTAAACAATTTGCTCACCATTTGCTGACAAAGCGGTGACTCCTAGCCCCATTCTTGTTTGTGAATGACTGAGCCTTTAATGAAAGATACTTTTATACCCAATCACGGCACCCACCTGTTCCCAATTAGCCCGTTCACCTGTGGGATGTTCCAAATAAGTGTTTGATGAGCATTCCTCAACCTTCTCAGTCTTTTTTGCCACTCGTGCCAGCTTTTTGGAAACAGTTTATATACCGCTAAATAAGTTATTTTGATTATTTTGAAGTCAACCACGGAGAATATTTTCTGTTTGTAAAATTAAATTATAAATCATTTGGAATCAAGAAATATCTCAGCGAGTGCTTATTAAGGGATTTAATGAGTCATAAACCTCCTCCTCAGGGCTACACTACTATAATTATTTTTTTCGAACCTTTTTGGAACGCAAGAGTAGCCTTAACAGTACCATAGTTTGTAATATAAATATTTGTTTGAAAAAAATAATGTTTAAATGCCTATTAATTGATTTAGATTGACATCACCTGCTGTTTCAATACACTTTCTACGGTTTTACTATAAAGTATAATTAAATATGAAGTAGTTTCACATTACATCGACGGATTACGTGTTCATACTGATGTGAGGTATAAAAATTCTTAAAAATTCAAAATTCTTACCTTATCGTTTTCAAATGTGGCAAAGTTTATCTTCAAAAAGTAGGACTCACTCGTTTCTTCTTCGTAGCAAACCTTGCGGGACCACCGTACATCGCTATAGTCAATTACTGCCCCCATCTGGCTTGTAGGTGTAATGCACGCATCTGATCTGATAGAAAGAAAATAATTACGCTGATGATGTGGAGGGCTCAAAAAAATAGGATGTATCATTTATGATACTTGGCGTTACAGGCTTAAAAATAGGTTTTTGAAAATTAGGAATTGAGAATCCTAATTTAGGTGTGAATTTTTTTTAGCACATATAAACTTTTTCATACTTGCCAACCCTCCCGGATTTTCCGGTAGACTCCCGAAATCCCGCGTCTCTGCCGAAAACCTCCAGGGAAAAATGTTATACTGAAATTCAGGCGGACTTGAGCGAGGACAGCCTGTTTTCACACCCGCTTTCCCACGATATAAACAGTGTGCCTGCCCAATGACGTTATAACTGTAGAATGATCGAGGGCGAGTTCTTGGTTTCTTATGTGGGTTTATTGTTAGGCAGTTTCATTAACATCCTCCCAGCGCGGTAACAACACACAACAACAGCAGTCACGTTTCTTTCTACCATAAAGCAGTTTTTCTGCCGTAAACAGCAATGTTGTGACAATCTTAAACAGGACAATACTGTCACCTACTGTACATGCATATGGTTAGAAAAATAGTGACAGAGAATAGAACAAGGATGGATAATTCAACCCTTAACTCAATGAGTAGATGAGTGTTATGTCTGTATGTATATGTGTAAATAAATGAACACTGAAATTCAAGTATTTATTTTATATATATATAAATATATGAAATACTTGACTCTTAACCTCCCGCCGCCGCCCCCCGAAATCGGAGGTCTCAAGGTTGGCAAGTATGCTTTTTGTAAATCTTGTTAATTTGTTGTTTATTGACAAACCAAACTAAATGCTCTCTGTGTCATACAAAACCCAAAAGCAGTGAAGTTGACACGTTGTGTAAATGGTAAATAAAAACAGAATACAATGATTTGCAAATCCTTCTCAACTTAAATTCAATTGAATAGACTGCAAAGAAAAGATATTTAATGTTCCAACTAAAAACTTTTTTTTGTAAACAATCAATAATTTAGAATTTAAAGGCAGCAGCACATTGCAAAAAAGTTGTCACAGTGGCATGTTTACCACTGTGTTACATGGCCTTTCCTTTTAACAACACTAAGTAAACGTTTGGGAACTGAGGAGACCAATTTTTGAAGCCTTTCTGGTGGAATTCTTTCCCATTCTTGCTTGATGTACAGCTTAAGTTGTTCAACAGTCCGGGGTCTTCGTTGTGTTATTTTAGGCTTCATATTGCGCCACAAATCTTCAATGGGAAACAGGTCTGGAATACAGGCAGGCCAGTCTAGTATCCGCACTCTTTTACCATGAAGCCACGCTGTTGTAACACGTGGCTTGGCATCTTCTTGCTGAAATAAGCAGGGGCGTCCATAATGTTATTTGGATGGCAACACATGTTGCTCCAAAACCTGTATGGACCATACAACATTAATGGTGCCTTCACAGATGTGTAAGTTACCCATGCCTTGGGCACTAATACACCCCCATACCATCACAGATGCTAGCTTTTCAACTTTGCGCATATAACAATCCGGATGATCCTGTTCCTCTTTGGTCCGGAGGACACGACGTCCACGGAACACTTTCCACTTTGCATCAGCCCATCTTAGATGAGCTCGGGCCCAGCGAAGCCGGCAGCGTTTCTGGGTGTTGTTGATAAATGTGCATAGTGGAGATTTAACTTGCACTTACAGATGTAGCGACCAACTGTAGTTACGGACAGTGGTTTTCTGAAGTGTTCCCGAGCCTGTGTGGTGATATCGTTTACATACTGATGTCGCATTTTGATGCAATACTGCCTGAGGAATCGACGGTCACGGGCATTCAATCTTTGTTTTCAGCCGTGCCGCTTACGTGGAGTGATTTCTCCAGATTCTCTGAACCTTTTGATGATTTTATGAACCGTAGATGGTGAAATCCCTAAAGTCCTTGCAATAGCTGGTTGAGAAATGTTGCTCCTTAATCAATTTGCTCATGCATTTGTTCACAAAGCGGTGACCCTCTCGCCCCCCCCTTGTTTGTGAATGACTGAGCATTTCACGGCGGCTGCCTTTATACCCAATCACGACACCCACCTGTTCCCAAATAGCCCGTTCACCAGTGTGGTGTTCCTAATAAGTGTTTGATGAGCATTCCTCAACATTCTCAGTCTTTTTTGCCACTCGTGCCAGCTTTTTTTAAACATGTTGCAGGCATCAAATATCTTTAAATGTCTTGTCTTTGCAGTCTATTCAATTGAATGTAGGATGAAAACGATTTGAAAGTCATTGTATTTAGTTTTTATTTACCATTTACACAAGGTGCCAATTTCACTGGTTTTGGGGTTTGTAACACACATTTATGTACTCTACCGCACATGTTTTGGTGCCAATCATAGACAATTTGGAGTCTTTAACAAGCCCATGGTATGTTTTACTTTATTTCCCTGCAGACTCGCACCTGGGGGGGATTGTAAAGATCCATCGAATCTACTCTTTTGAACTCAAAGATCACAGAGAATTCAGAGTCTGAGAAACACAACCAGGCTTTTTCTTCACTAGAGTGAATATATGTGATTTTTTTCTTCTTCTCCCTGAAATCCTGACCTCAACTTTCCCCATGACAGTTTCTTCTTAACCCTGACATAATTACTCTAGCCCCGCCCACAGCAATTAACCAGCTTGATTCTTTTAATAGACAATTACTTCAAAAGTGGTCACAATCTTACAAGAATAAACGCTTTCTTGTTTTATTATTGAGCCCGTAAGGAGCATGTAAAAAAAAAAAAAAAAAAGGTTCAGGCCACACTGAAAAAAAAAAAGACATCATTACGGAGTAATCAACATAAATACATTGAAGACATCCCATTTTTGTTATTTTTTTTGGGCTTTAAAAGCCGTTTTAATGCGTCACATCGCATCCGAACGTATTTCTTAATAATCTTTCACTTGTGCGCGGACACAACAAATACTTCAACAATGTCCTGTTTGCATAGATGGTGGAGTTCATACAATGACCTTGTGCAAATGCTGGCTGTGCTTGGTTGTCCAAGCACTGGAAGACATTTTATATAAACAAACATCAAAATCAGAAAAAAAAAATATGATCACATTTGAAAGGATTATCCGACTCCAGAGGTTCGCTACTGATTTTTGTCTCTGTTGCTCGATTGCTAAACTTCGATTCTTCACTGTAGATGTACTTCAAAAGTAGGCTTTAAAAACACGGAATAAAATGTCTGTGGAGAAAATAGAAATAAAAGTTAATCTTTGGAGGATTTAGCATTTAAAACAAATTGGACTTTTTCCACTGTACATGTACTTCAAAAATAGGCTTTAAAAACACAAATAAAATGCGTTTTATATACACACACACACATATATATATATATATATATATATATATATATATATATATATATATATATATATATATATGTGTGTGTGTATACATATATATATATATATATATATATTTATACATATACATATTTACACATTATATATATATGCGTGTATCTACATACATACATACATATGCGTATACATACATATTTGCATATACATACATATGCATGTGTGTATATGCATATATACACATGCATATATATACACACACATATATGCATATATACACATACATATACATATATATATACATACATACATATATACACACACACACATATATATATATACATGCATACATACATATATATATATATATATATATATATATATATACATATATATATATATATATATATATACATATATATATATACACATATATATATATATATATATATATATATATATAACAAAATTATATATATATCTACAGGAGAACATTTGAGATTTTGCATAGTGCTATTTTGGGTAGAAAAAAAAATCTATGTTTTGGTCAGAAATATAATTGCACATCTGATGTTTTTAAATATATAAATGTCTGGCACCTACAGAGAAATGAGAGGTAGGACTACATGAAAGAAAATAATTACGGTACGTGAAGGGCGCCCTAAAAAAAGGGCAAGACCCTTTAGAGACCATGCAGACTACAATTAAAGACAAAATTAGCAACAAAATAAATATGCAAACAAGACGATTAAATATAATTTGGAGTTAAAAAAATGGTTGATTGGATTTTTTAGGGGAAAAAAAAACAAATAAAAAAGACATCTGTTGCTTCCTCAAATGCATCTGACGATAATCAGCTGAATGCTAAATAAATTAGCACAATATTAATAATGTGCTGCCTCACAAAATATGTGAGGCTTCATCAGAAAAACAAAACAAAAAAGTCGTTCCAGCCATTGTGATTTTAAAAATACCTCTAAGGAAACTGTATCAAATAAAAATAGAAAATATTGAAGTTGCTCTTCAATCTTTCACAGGTCAGTTTCGGACGCTTTCTTCCAGAAGAAGCAATTGTCCTCGGTCTCGCCGTCCATCCGGACCTGAGGGGAACCTTTCAGGTAGGAACCTTTCTCAAGGCTGGGAGAGGGGGGTAAAAAAAAGGTAATTTTCAGAAGAACGTCCGAGCTTGTCGGCTGGCGTCACTCACGTACTCGGCCACCGTGGACGACTCCAAGTGGTGCTCAGCACGGCGAATGGGCGCCAAGGAAAGTCTGCGATTCATTTCCTGGAAGGGGGCGGAGTCAGAGAGTTTGAGTTAAAAATACGGGAGGGGACACTAAAGAATCTTGCAATAAGTTTCACATTCGGTCGAGTAAAAATGTGGCACAATATTTGCAAAAAAATATATATTTTTACGATCAAGTTGACAATCGAGAATAGTTGCATTTTGTCCAGAAAAATCTTGCAATTCGATTTTCAAGAAAAAAGTCGTAACTGTGTAGAAAAAAGACGACGTTACAAATTCCTGCAAAAAACAAATGTCGCACAACATAAACACAACAGAACAAATACCCAGGATCCAATGCAGCCCTAACTCGTCCGGGCTACAATAGGAGGCGGGGTTGGGGGGGACTGGGGTGTGTTTTGTAGCCCGGAAAAGTTAGGTCTGCATGGGATTCTGGGTATTTGTTCCGTTGTGTTTATGTTGTGTTACGTTGCAGATGTTCTCCCAAAATGTGTTTGTCATTCTTGTTTGATGTGGGTTCATAGTGTGGTGCATATTTGTAACAGTGTTAAACTTGTTCATACGGCCACCCTCAGTGTGACCTGTATGGCTGTTGATCAACTATGTCTTGTAGTCGCTTATTGTGCCTACAGAAGTAAAATACAACATGTAGCCGGGCTGGCCCGCTGTTTACACAGGTCGTAGAGGACGTTAAAGGCAGTGTCTCCACGGTGCCCCCTTAATATTGCTGTCCGGGTGACATTCGGGAGAATGATTACCCCTGGAGGGGCACTGATAATTAGGAGCCTCCCGGAAAAATCGAGGGTATAAAAGTATGGCGTTGTAAAGCGCCATTCATATCAAACTCGCAGGCCGCACCGACATTAAATTTTCATATTAAGGTGCGGGCCGCAAAATAACGTATCGCGGGCCGCAATTGGCCCGCGGGCCACGCGTTTGAGACCCTGCTTTAATGGGACAGCATTTTTTGGGGGGTAAATATCGAAGACAATTACGAGTATCTTTTAGGGCTCGTAATCTCTGTGGCTTACCTTTTATATGAGCCGACTCTCCCATTGCGAAAAGCTGTATTTCCTTTTTGCATACTTTGCAGCAAGCTACACGTGGATTTGGTCCACGTTTTATCCAAAGTTTGTATTTGTCCCTTTTCAATCCAATGTTCATTAAAACAACATCCTTCCAGCATGATTGACCGATGCACCACTGTCCTCTAGGGCAGTGGTTCTCAACCTTTTTTCAGTGATGTACCCCCTGTGAACATTTTTTTCATTCAAGTACCCCCTTAATAAGAGCAAAGCATTTTTGGTTGGAAAAAAGAGATAAAGAAGTAAAATACAGCACTATGTCATCAGTTTTGGATTTATTAAATTTTATAACATTGCAAGATATTGCTCATTTCTAATGGTCTTTCATGAACTGTTTGGGGGAAAAAAAGATATAAAAATAACTAAAAACTTGTTGAAAAATAACCACGTGATTCAATTATAAATACAGATTTTTACACAGAGGTAATCATCAACTTAAAGTGCCCTCTTTGGGGATTGTAATAGAGATCCATCTGGATTCATGAACTTAATACTAAACATTTATTCACAAAAAAAGAAATCTTTAACATCAATATGTATGGAACTTGTCCACAAATAATCTAGCCGTCAACACCGAATATTGCATTGTTGCATTTCTTTTCACAGGTTATGAACTTATATTCATATTTTGTTGA
>NC_084618.1:25020068-25027568 GCF_033978795.1 Nerophis ophidion | reverse complement strand
ACTTGAGGTGCACCATCAAGCATTTAGTGATGGTTTAATAACTTATAAACGCATGCTTACCTTAGCTAAAGCTAATTATTACTCAAATCTCATCCACCGCAATAAAAACGATCCTAAATTTTTGTTTAGTACGGTAGCATCGCTAACCCAACAAGGGACTCCTTCCAGTAGCTCCACCCACTCAGCTGATGACTTTATGCAATTCTTTAGTAAGAAAATTGAAGTCATTAGAAAGGAGATTAAAGACAATGCGTCCCAGCTACAACGGGGTTCTATTAACACTGACACGATTGTATATACGGCGGATACTGCCCTCCAAAATAGTTTCTCTCGTTTTGAGGAAATAACATTAGAGGAATTGTTACAACGTGTAAATGGAATAAAACAAACAACATGTTTACTTGACCCTCTTCCAGGGAAACTGATCAAGGAGCTCTTTGTATTATTAGGTCCATCAGTGCTAAATATTATAAACTTATCACTTTCCTCGGGCACTGTTCCCCTAGCATTCAAAAAAGCGGTTATTCATCCTCTTCTTAAAAGACCTAACCTCGATCCTGACCTCATGGTAAACTACCGACCGGTGTCTCACCTTCCCTTTATTTCAAAAATCCTCGAAAAAATTGTTGCGGAGCAGTTAAATGAACACTTAGCGTCTAACAATCTATGTGAAACCTTTCAATCCGGTTTCAGGGCAAATCACTCGACGGAGACAGCCCTCGCAAAAATGACTAATGATCTATTGCTAACGATGGATTCTGATGCGTCATCTATGTTGCTGCTCCTCGATCTTAGCGCTGCTTTCGATACCGTCGATCATAATATTTTATTAGAACGTATCAAAACACGAATTGGTATGTCAGACTTAGCCCTGTCTTGGTTTAACTCTTATCTTACTGATAGGATGCAGTGTGTCTCCCATAACAATGTGACCTCGGACTACGTTAAGGTAACGTGTGGAGTTCCCCAGGGTTCGGTCCTTGGCCCTGCACTCTTCAGCATCTACATGCTGCCGCTAGGTGACATCATACGCAAATACGGTGTTAGCTTTCACTGTTATGCTGATGACACCCAACTCTACATGCCCCTAAAGCTGACCAACACGCCGGATTGTAGTCAGCTGGAGGCGTGTCTTAATGAAATTAAACAATGGATGTCCGCTAACTTTTTGCAACTCAACGCCAAAAAAACGGAAATGCTGATTATCGGTCCTGCTAGACACCGAACTCTATTTAATAATACAACTCTAACATTTGACAACCAAACAATTAAACAAGGCGACACGGTAAAGAATCTGGGTATTATCTTCGACCCAACTCTCTCCTTTGAGGCACACATTAAAAGCGTTACTAAAACTGCGTTCTTTCATCTCCGTAATATCGCTAAAATTCGCTCCATTCTGTCCACTAAAGACGCTGAGATCATTATCCATGCGTTTGTTACGTCTCGCCTCGACTACTGTAACGTATTATTTTCGGGTCTCCCCATGTCTAGCATTAAAAGATTACAGTTGGTACAAAATGCGGCTGCTAGACTTTTGACAAGAACAAGAAAGTTTGATCACATTACGCCTGTACTGGCTCACCTGCACTGGCTTCCTGTGCACTTAAGATGTGACTTTAAGGTTTTACTACTTACGTATAAAATACTACACGGTCTAGCTCCATCCTATCTTGCCGATTGTATTGTACCATATGTCCCGGCAAGAAATCTGCGTTCAAAGGACTCCGGCTTGTTAGTGATTCCCAAAGCCCAAAAAAAGTCTGCGGGCTATAGAGCGTTTTCCGTTCGGGCTCCAGTACTCTGGAATGCCCTCCCGGTAACAGTTCGAGATGCCACCTCAGTAGAAACATTTAAGTCTCACCTTAAAACTCATTTGTATACTGTAGCCTTTAAATAGACTCCCTTTTTAGACCAGTTGATCTGCTGTTTCTTTTCTTTTTCTTCTATGTCCCACTCTCCCCTGTGGAGGGGGTCCGGTCCGATCCGGTGGCCATGTACTGCTTGCCTGTGTATCGGCTGGGGACATCTCTGCGCTGCTGATCCGCCTCCGCTTGGGATGGTTTCCTGCTGGCTCCGCTGTGAACGGGACTCTCGCTGCTGAGTTGGACCCGCTTTGGACTGGACTCTCGCGACTATGTTGGATCCATTGTGGATTGAACTTTCACAGTATCATGTTAGACCCGCTCGACATCCATTGCTTTCCTCCTCTCTAAGGTTCTCATAATCATTATTGTCACAGACGTCCCACTGGATCATTATTGTCACCGATGTCCCACTGGGTGTGAGTTTTCCTTGCCCTTATGTGGGCCTACCGAGGATGTCGTGGTGGTTTGTGCAGCCCTTTGAGACACTAGTGATTTAGGGCTATATAAGTAAACATTGATTGATTGATTGATTGATATTTAAGACTAACAATCTGGAATAGACTTGTGCTGTCTTTAAGCTGAACAATGCGGACACATTTGTTACGGACAGTAAAACAATGGTTGATAATAAAAATCAACCTATTTATGACCAACAATATGGAATGGACTTGCGCTGTCTTTTAGTTGAACAATGCGGACATGTTTGTTACTGGACACTAAAACAATGGTTGATATGAAAAACACCAATCTATTTATGATTAACAATCTGGAATGGACTTGTGGTGTCTAAGTTAAAGCGGCACACTTAAGTTGGACGATACGGACACTAAAACAATGGTTGATTTTAAAAACACCAAGTTATTTATGATTAACAATCTATAATGAACTTGTGCTGTCTTCAAGTCTAACTGGCGTAAGTTGAACGATGCGGACACTAAAACAATGATTGATTTTAAATACACCAACCTATTTATTATTAACAATCTATAATGAACTTGTGCTGTCTTTAAGTTGAAGTGACACAGTAATTTGAACGATGCAAACACGTTTGTTACTGGACACTAGAACATGATATGAAAAACACCAACCTATTTATGATTAAAAATCTGGAATGGACTTGTGCTGTCTTTAAGTTAAAGCGGCACACTCAAGTTGGACGACGCGGACACTAAAACAATGGTTGATTTTAAAAACACCAACCTGTTTATGATTAACAATCTATAATGAACTTGTGCTATCTTTAAGTTGAAGTGGCGTAAGTTGAACGATGCGGACACTAAAACAATGGTTGATTTTAAATACACACACCTATTTATTATTAACAATTTATATTGAAATTGTGCTGTCTTTAAGTTGAAGTGGCGCAGTAAATTGAACGACGCGAACACGTTTGTTACTTGACACTAGAACATGATATGTAAAACACCAACCTATTTATGACTAACAATTTGGAATGGACCTGTGCTGTCTTTAAGATGAAGCGACGCAGTAAGTTGAACGATGCGGACACGATTGTTACTGGACACTTTCTGACACGCTTCAAAGACTGTGCATGTGCGAGTAATATGCAGCTGTAATCACTTGATACTTGATTATATTGACAAATGTGCTGATTCAGCTTGTGATATTATTCAATTATTATTGCCTTAGCTCGTGTGCTATTTTGTGCTTAGCTGTTGTGTAGCATATTTAATTCCACGAGGTGTTCTCCTTTACCTGACGCCGAGAAATTTGGGCTGCTCGCCGGGCGCCGACGTTTCGGTCTCCATCTTGAGGGAGTCGATGTGGGCGATGGAGATGACGGTGGCGGCCACGTACCACGGCAGGCCCATGAAGGAGCACACCATCATGAGGATGGCCACCCAGAACAGGTCCAAGTGGTAGCCCGCCCCTTTCTGCAGGTGGAAGGGGTTTGCAGGTTAAGATTGTGGACCACATGCCCCCGGGAGGCAAACACCAGTACCCACCTTCAGTTTGTGCTCTTTCCGGTTGACGATGACCGCCGTGATCTGCTGATCCATGAAGATCAGGATGGTGACCAGCAGGGCGGGCAGGGCGGCGGCCAGGTACACCCACCACGGGTTTCCCCCGAAGGGGGGAACGAACCAGCTCCTGGCTGGACTGGTAGGCTGGAAAAAGAGAACAAAAGAACAAGGTGACCATGAAGACACCGGTCTGGGTGTTGTGGACGGTTTCCGGTCTCAAACCGGTTAGCTGACTGCTGACTCAGCGACTTTGAACAAAAGAGCTGTCGCTAAAGTCCCCGACGCGTCCACAACACTGCTGGTACCTGCTTCCTCCTCAGGTGATCGTTGGGGCCCAAATTTTTCCACAACAGAGGGGCCCGGGGCCCACTCAAATATTAAGACTGAAGTAGTACTTTATTTTAATCATATTAAATAATTATACCTAACCTACTTTCAGTTTACAACCTTGTCAAATGATATGAAAGCACACGTTCATCACAAAGATGATTGTTTTTTTTGTTTTTATACACATAAACTGTAGACTTAAGTCAGTCTGACTAGAAAAATAAGCGCCGTAAATTCCACACTATAAGCCGCTATTTTTACCCCTCTCATTCTTTGAACAGTACGGCTTATGAAACCGTGCAGCCAACTTATGGATTTTTCTTTGCTGATAGCCATATTGTAAATAGTTAAAATAAACAAAACAAGTGAATGCACTAAAAAGGTGTTAGTTTGTGGTGAGCTTTCAACCGTCAGTAGAAGTGCCGTTTCGTCTTCTAGCTGTCAACCTAGGACTATGAGGTGGTTTGTTTTTCCGAGGCAAAGGAAAGTTGGCACGAGCGAGACATGAATGTAAGTACATATTTATTTCTTATACTAACAATCTACAAAAAGGAAGGAAACAAAAGGCGCGCACGAAGGGGGAAGTAAAAAACTTGGCTGTAAAACAAAAACTAGCACTATGGCATGACTGTGGACCAAACAAAAAACTCAATAACTGTGACATAAAAAAACAAAAACTTACTTGGCATGGGCAGGAGGGAAACTTGACAGAATGATTAAACAGGCATGGCATGGCATGAAGGAAGTGTAGGTAAAGTCGCCAGGCTGTCTTCCTGGCAACTTCCGGTTTAAATAATAGACATGATAATTGCAAACAGGTGTGAGACATGAGGACGGTTGCCTGAAATGAGGACAAGGTGAAAACTAATGAGTTGGCATGGTAACAAAGCAAACAAGGAAGTGCAGGAACAGGAACTGAGTGTCCAAAAAACAAAACCGAACATGACCAAACAAAACATGATCCCAGAGATGTGACACTGGCTGTCCATAGCGTTTCTACACGTATAAATTCTACATTCATCACTCCAAGCAACGTTAGTCAATTTTATAACATAACTAAAACATCTCTTACTTACCAAACCGTTGCGTGTGTGATGTCTGTAGGAGTGTTTTCGTAAATATTTGTAACGTAACCAAGCGAGTGTCATTAGCATTAACTAATATGTTACACGTTTACCTGTGTTAGTTCCAATAACTTACAATGGCATTATTTTATGAATTCACCCAAAAACGTCATCGTGTAGTGAATGAGTCTGTTTAGTGGATTGGGGATCTAGCTTCCACCAGCTAGTGGGTCCATGACGATGACTTCTGTTTTGTTTGATTAGCCGTTCTACTGCCGTGTTACAGGCACCGTTTGGAAATAATTAAAGGTATGTAAATAAAGATTTACAGAATATTTATTTGTGAATAACTTATTTCATAACGTATATATCTGACACTTATAGTCCGGTGAGGGTAACATATGGAAATATTTTTTCTTCTAAAATTTAGAGGGTGAGGCTGATATCCCGGTGGACTCTATAGTCTGGACAATATGGTACAAACCAAATGTATTGCATGAGGAGGGACTCATAACAAACAAATGAAAAATAAATGTGCATACAATTATGCTGTGCTAAAATAAACTAAATTACTAAGGAATGTGTTTCCTAATTAAAGTCATATTTTTGGCGCTGAAGACTTTTTTGGTTTGTTTGATATTGTCATTACTGCCACAAGTGGTGGAAAAGTGTATTACAACTGAGTACCCAACAAAAAAAACATTTGCCATCTTCGAGGGCAGGGTTTCTGAACCATAAACCCAATGTTGGGCCACTAGAGGCCGCAAAAAATTTCTTTTTCTCAGATGTGGTCAGTATGAACCCCAGCGGTAAGTAGTTGTAATACACTTTTCCACCACTTGAGGCACTGAGAGTTGTTTATTCAGGACAATATAAATGAGCCTGATTACGGCATAATTGCTCATTTACGTCTGCAGTGGCAAGACATAAAAAACAAAAACACAAAAGGACAATGTCAAAAACACCAGCGCAAAAAATACAAACTATGAAATTAGACGACAAGACTGGGAATTTTTAAGAAACAATTTAGGATGGTTTTTTTTTTTAAAGCGTAAAAAGTAGGATATTCTCTAATATTACTGGTAAGTCTGTTCCAGAAATGACTTCCTTGCACTGACAAGAACTGTTTGTCCGAAGGTTGTTTTTCAGTAGGGGATATCAAGGTGAATAATGACAGCGCTAAACAAACAGAAGAAGCCTAGAAGTTTCTAAAGCGCAAAAACTATGACTAAAATGGTGAAATTTTATTTTAATGTGCACTTTCATTTGATTAACGGTTAAATTAAGAAACATATTTCTTAATATTACTTCAAATGTATTCATTTTAGCACTGCATAGGTTTATTTTATCAACAGTTTTAATTAGACCCTTCTTCTGCAGTATATTAATTTTTGTAATCAGCCTGACCTAAGCCTCGATAATAATCTTTGTAATCAACACATGCTTTCATATCATTTGATAGGGTTTTTATTTTATTTATATATAATTATTAAATAGTGAAGTGAAGTGAAGTGAATTATATTTATATAGCGCTTTTCTCAAGTTACTCAAAGCGCTTTACATAGTGACACCCAATATCTAAGTTACATTTAAACCAGTGTGGGTGGCACTGTGAGCAGGTGGGTAAAGTGTCTTGCCCAAGGACACAACGGCAGTAACTAGGATGGCACAAGCGGGAATCGAACCTGCAACCCTCAAGTTGCTGGCACGGCTACTCTACCAACCGAGCTATGCCACCCCAATAGAAATAACATCAAGAGTAAAATTACTATTCAGTGTTAATATTTGAGTGAGCCCCAGGGCCGTCTGTAGTGGAAAAGCTGGTCAAAAAGGTTAAGAACCCCTGCTCCAGGGGGGGCTGTGGTTAAGAAATGCGACATGCAACATCGAGAAGTCAGCGTGTCGACTGTCAGTCATGCCGGTTTGAGACTAAAGGCTCCTTCTGCCCCGTGGCCTCCATGCAATGTTGGCCGATTTAGAAGGGGAGGCAAGGGCCCCCCAATCCCCCGAGAACTACCTTGAATTCGCTTGGCACTATGAGCTTTGGGGTGTCCACGCCCACCAGAGCGTCCACGCCGCAGAAGAGGAGGATGGCCAAGATGATGGCAAAGTCGCTGATGAGCTTCCGCACCTGGAACACAAAGACCAACAAGGTTTAAGCCAGGTGCGTCAAATGTACAGCCCGCTTACCGGATCAGGCCCGCTGGATGAGTTTGCTAAGTATAAAAATTAGCAAACATTTTTGAATGAAAAAAC
>NC_084618.1:24995068-25012568 GCF_033978795.1 Nerophis ophidion | reverse complement strand
GTTTATGCACAGAAACGGACCGATCATGAAACTTAAAACGTGATCGCTCGTCTCAATAGTTATTCATGATAACCGCCACCTTGCACTCCGGTAAACATCAAAAATAGACACAAATTACCTACAAAAATAAATCCGACAGTAGTGTTTACTCAGGCATATGCACAGGATCAGACCTATCATGTAATGTATAATATGATTGCTCCTCCCACCAGTTATTCATAATATCCACTACCTTGGACAAAAAAATTGCCACAAATAACCTGCAAAACTAAATACTAAATCAGACAGTAGTGTTTACTCAGGCACATGCGCAGAAACAGACCGATCATCACACTTATAACATGATCGCTCCTCCCACTAGTTATTCATGATAACCGCCCCCTTGCACCACTGTAAGCAAAAATAAGACACAAATGACCAACAAAACTAAATCTGACAGTAGTGTTTACTCGAGCATATGCACAGGATCAGACCAGTCATGTAATTTATAATGTGATCGCTCCTCTCACCTGTTATTCATGATATCCACTACCTTGCACAAAATCGAAGGCGACTGTATGCTCGCCTACTCAGACACATGATCTTGGATCCGTCGTATAATTATTCATGATAAATTGCTCCTCCCACCAGTTATTATTGATAACCACCACTTTGAACCACAGAAAGACAAAAAAAAGGCCACAATAATCCACAAAGTCAAAGCAGAGACTATACTCGCTGACTCTGAATGATCACTCCTCCCACCAGTTATTAATTATAACAACCACCTTGGGTAAAAGAAATGGAAATACGTAAAATAATCCACAAAGTCAGTTTAGCCAGCATACCCGTCATAATGATTATAATCACAAAATTGCTCTCATCACCAGTTAATAATAATAATAACTGGCACTCGCAGAAATGGACATAAAAAGCCAAAACCACAAAATTATAAGTACACTGTGCTTGTGTGTCATAATTATATCATTGAAAAAAACATTTTAACTACGATTAGTCACAAATATACAGGACAATTAGTGCCGACATAGGGAAAGAAAAAAAAATAAGTCAAATAAAGTTGTAAAATGATAAAAAAGACAAGAGACATGTTGAGGGTAACAATTATTGCCTGGAATGGAAACCCCACGACTGTAAAAATGAATTATTAATGCTGGCAGACAACGGGCGCGTTCCTCAGTAATGTAAGAAGGCCAATGAATGGCAGGGGGAGGAGCCAACTGTCAGGCTCACAGGAGCGCTTCCAGGCGGCGTCAAAAGTCGGCTTGTGACAGCGAGAAAAGTCATTTATATTGTTCTACTGTCACAAGTAAAAGTGAAAGGAAAAGGCCGTTAGAGCGGTTACATCAGAGCCTATCATAGCAATTCCCTTGGCGGGCGTGAGCAGAAGAGACAATTGATCAGTTGGATGTCGGAATATTGGCTGGTTTGATGCATTATCAACTCCATCAAACTTTGGCCGCCAACTAAAAATAGTTTTTTATTTTGTAAAAGTAAAAAAAACACGGACATTGTGTATTGAAAGACACAACTTTGTGTCATACGTGACAAAGTATATTATAATTAATTATTAGTATCAGCATTTTAGCTTTTTCTCATTACTTTACGTCTTTTTGCTTAAATTTCTACTGTTGTTGCGGATGTTCAGTAACACACTTAGCAGCGTTTATTAGTGTTGTCATTTTTCAAATGAATTAATTCATAAGTTAAAATGATCATTTTGTTTATTTTTTTATTTTATTTGCATCTCGAGTGCTTCTAATCAGGGGAGTCAAAGGTATTTCCACCAAGAGCTACAAACTGAAAAGATAAAGTGTGCGGGGGCCATTTAGAAATTTTACTTAAAAAAAAAAAAAAAAAAAGAAATTCTATTTGCAGATATTTAAAGACAAAGCTTTGTAGAAAAGGCAACAATGTATATTATTAATAATTATTACTTATTACTTTTTCTCACTACACTGTAATGTTTTGCTCTTTTTTTCTTACATTTTGACTGCTAATTTAAAAGTTATATTTTATTTAAATTTATTTTTTATTCAAAAATAAATACATTAATAACATTTTTCATTACATTTTGATTTGTTGCTCTTTTTTTCTCACATTTTTTACTGATTATTTAAAAGTTTTATATTTTGTTAATTTATTTTAATTAAAAAACGTAATTAATAAAATCTGTCATTATGTTTGATGAGGAGGCGAATTGTCCAAGGTGTACCCCGCCTTCCGCCCATGTGCACCCCCCACGATCCCAAAAGGGAAAAGCGGTAGAAAATGGATGGATGGATGTCATTACGTTTAAATTTTTTGCTCTTTCTTTCCTATCTTTTTTACTGTAGATTTTTTTGACAACAATATTCTGCGGGCCATTTTAAAGTAAATAAATGTA
This sequence comes from Nerophis ophidion, assembly GCF_033978795.1. Taxonomy (NCBI): domain Eukaryota; kingdom Metazoa; phylum Chordata; class Actinopteri; order Syngnathiformes; family Syngnathidae; genus Nerophis; species Nerophis ophidion. Next base: position 25,010,185 of record NC_084618.1, on the reverse strand, counting down.
AATTTGATTATTTATTATAATTTAGTTTCTATTAAAAAAAAAACTAATTACATAAAATGTTTTGCTCTTTTTTTCTTACATAGTGACTGCTAATTTAAGAGTTATACATCATTTAAATTTAGTTTTATTAATCAAATCTCTCAACACATTTACAATTTTTTGCTCTTTTTTCTTACATTTATACTGTTGATTTTTTTTTCATGAAAGTATTCTGCGGGCCATTTGAAAGTAGAGAAAGGTAAATCTAATTATATTGATTTACTTTCTCCAAAAAAATTTAGTACAATTCTCATTACATTTAAATGTTTTGCTCTTTCTTTTACATTTTCAGTTCTAATTTAAGAGTTATGTTTTATCTTAATTTACTTTTTATTTAAAAAAAAACATTCTCATTACATTTTGATCATTTGCTCTTTTAATCTTACATTTTTACTGTTTATTTAAAAATTATATATTATTTGAATTTAGTTTTTTATTAAAAAAAAAATTAATAAATCTCTCAATACATTTGGATTTTTTCTCGTTTTTTCTTACACTTTTACTGCAGACTTTTTACGCCAATATTCTGCGGGTCATTTCGAACTAAAGGAATATAAATCTGATTAATTATTTTGATTTAGTTCCTAGAATAAAAAATTCTCATTACGTCTAGATTTTTTGCTCTTTTTTCTTACATATAGAGGAGAATTTTTAAATTAAAATACTTGTTTTGAATGAACAAATTGCAGCTTTGTTTCCTCAAAAAAAGTACTGAGTTCAAAAAAAAAAAAAGTAAAAATAAAGAAAGGTAAATTTGACAAACTTATATTACATAAATAAAAAATTGTCCTTTTGTATATATTTCTTGCGGTTTTTTCATTAATTTTTACTGTCATTTTTTTCCTGAAAATATGCTGCGGACCATTTAAAAGTAAAGAAATGTAAATCTGACAAATTATTTTATTTTGTTGGAGTGGCCGTGCTAGCAACTTGAGGGTTCCAGGTTCGATTCCCCCCTTCTGCCATCGTAGTCACTGCCGTTGTGTCCTTGGGCAAGGCACTTTACCCACCTGCTCCCAGCGCCACACACACTGATTTAAAATTTTAACTTCGATATTGGGTTTCACAATGTAAAGCGCTTTGAGTCACTAGAGAAAAGCGCTTTATAAATATAATTCACTTCACATTTATTTTCCATATAAAAAATTTATAAAAAAATTTCATTATATATCAATTTCCTGCTGTTTTTATTTTTTACATTTTTACTGTCTTTTTTTTCCCTCCAGAATATGCAGCATACCATTTTATATTAAAGTAATGTAAATTTAAATGATTATTTTACATTCATTTAAATAAATAAATAAATAAATGGGTTGTACTTGTATAGCGCTTTTCTACCTTCAAGGTACTCAAAGCGCTTTGACACTACTTCCACATTTACCCATTCACACACACATTCACACACTGATGGAGGGAGCTGCCATGCAAGGCGCCAACCAGCACCCATCAGGAGCAAGGGTGAAGTGTCTTGCTCAGGACACAACGGACGTGACGAGGTTGGTTCTAGGTGGGATTTGAACCAGTGACCCTCGGGTTGCGCACGGCCACTCTCCCACTGCGCCATGCCGTCCCTTAAAAAACATTTAAAAAACATTTTTTTAATTAAATGTCATATTTTGATTTTTTGCTCTTTTTTTAAAATAAAATAAAAACATTTTTACTGTCTGTTTTCCGACAATATGCTGCGGACCAACAAAACTGTTGAAGAGGGCCACAAATGGCCCGGGGCCCGCACTGTAGACACCTCTGGACCAGCTTGTAGCGTTAACCCTGAGGCCGTCTGACGTGTTTTCTTGTTTGAGTGGGACATGTAGGCTTCCCTGCAACGGCATTAGTAATAAGTTTGAGTCACTGCGGCGATGACATCATCGCCTTACCTGCTCATGTCTCAGCAGCACTGCCGCCAGACAGGAAAAAAAAAACGGTGGGCCAATACAACGTTTTGGTATCGGTGTACCTAATCAAGCTTGAAAGCTGGATATCCGGTTTTTTTTTTGTTTGTTTGCCAAAACGTACTTGCTAAAGTTGAAGAGGAGCCTCTCGAACACCAGAACCGGACCCGTGCTGCTAAGGATGGTGAGGGGCTGCCCTGCCAGCAAACAGAAGACCGCCCCGGTCAGCGCCGTGCCCAGGAAGCTCTCCAACACGCCCTTCAAAACAAACACATTATGCACGTCACATAAAAAAATGACTTTTTTTTTTCTTACTTACTCAGCTGTATGCTTTATTTTACCTACATACACACACACAGGAACACACACACACACACACACACACACACACAGACACACACACACACACACACACACACACACACAGACACACACACACACACACACACACACACACACACATGCCTGCAGGGCCAGCCCATCAAGACAAGCCTGTTTCAGGTTCACATACGGGATAGCTATAGGCTCCAATAAGGAATATCGGACATGTGTGCTTGTATTTTTACCCTTCTTGAGACATCAAAAAGGTAAAGTACCTTCCATATGAGGAGCGGTGAACAAGCTTGGACATAAATCATGCCCCCAACCACTGCATCTAATAGAGAATGTCTCATTTGCACCCCTGGTGGTCAAAATTAGGGTGGTCCCAAAAGGGAGGGATTTTTCAAATTGACTGTGTGTCGGTCTTAAAAGTGCTCCCCCTCTGGTCAACATATGAAATAACAACTGTGTGTAGAAATTTGAAGTGCTCCCCCTCTGGTATGTAATAAAGAGTGTGTCTAAGAAATTGAAATGTGCCCCCTTTGGCCAAAATGATAAGATAAAATAAACAAGTATATAGACAGATACTGTAATAACTTGACTGCGATGAGGTGGCGACTTGTCCAGGGTGTACCCCGCCTACCGCCCGAATGCAACTGAGATAGGCTCCAGTGACCCCCCCATAACCCAAACGGGACAAGTGGTAGAAAATGGATGGATGTAATAACTTGAAGTAAATAATAAAGATTAAAAAACAATTACAAAAAAATGAAAATAAACTAAAGGCATTCTTTTTCTCACAATGTGTCGACTTTTTACTTATTAAATTGGGAACAATTTCTCATATTCTTTCTGTTTCTGTAATATTGCAATATTTTCTTGTATTTTATGTAAAATTATTACTTTTTAACACAAAATGATGACATTTGTCATATACAATTCTGACTTGTATCACAACATTGCCAATTTGTTTGTTGTTCTTGTAAAATGGTAAAATTTTGGGAGTAAAATGATGACTTTTGGCATAATTTTGCCAAGTAAAAGTCAGCTGATTATTATAACATTGCCAAAATGTAAAATTTTTGTTATAAAATTGTGACTTTCGTCGGGTAAAATTAGGAAACTTCTTAAAATTGCCCAAATTAAATTCAAGTGTGTAAAGGATATCTCCACCTAAATTAAAGTTAAGCTTTTCTTGTAAAATTGCAATTGTTGTTGAGTAAAATTCCGACTCGTACCATAATATTGCACAAATGTTCAGTTTTTTTGTAAAATGTTGACTTGTGTCGAGTAAAATAACTTATTATAATACTGCCACAATTCTAAGTTTTTCTATTGAAATTGTGACCTTTTTCTTGTGAAATTCCAACTCCCTTTTCACAACAAGCGTGTTTGTATTTGCATAGTGTGAATATATTATTAACGTTGTGAATACAAATTTTTATATATCTAGAAAGGGTGGTCCTAAAGTGGTAGGCATTTTTCTGAGGTCTCAAGAAGGTACGCAAAACAAGTGTGCGTGTGTGTGTGTGTGTGTGTGTGTGTGTGTGTGTGTGTGTGCGTGCGTGCAGAGAGAGATGGAGATTAAGTCAAGTCAGGCTTCCCCCTGCGATCCGTGTGGAGGTCAGTGGAAACGCAGCAGTGACGAGGCAGCCACCGAGTAATCTGGATCTTATGGTTATTTAAGGCCCGCTCAAATCCCCTGTGCAGGGCCGCTGCCCGCTGTCCACTGGCCCACCGTGCCGCCTCAGGGGAAGACGTGGATGCCGTCATGGTGGCGCAGGCAGCCGGGCCAACAGATGGGTGCGGTGTGAGCCTTTGAGCTGCACATTAGTGGGTGCTAATCAGCGGAGGACCTCTTTGTGTGCTGGTGGCTTTGTAACCGCCGGCGACAAAAAGCAAAGACGTCCCGACTTTTTACCGCGGGGGAAAGTCAGGCGGTGACGTAACTGTTTATTTAATAACATTTTTATAAATATATATATTTATATATTTTCCTATGAGAAAGCAGTGCCTGGGGAATCTGCGGTGGACTCTCCTATTTCTGGGGCTGAGTTAAAAAGCTCCTTGGTGGCAAGGCAACGGGGGTGGATGAGATCTGCCTGGAGTTCCTTAAGGCTCTGGATGCTGTGGGGCTGTCTTGGTTGACAAGACTCTGCAGCATCGTGTGGACATCGGGGGCGGTACCTCTGGATTGGCAGAACGGGGTGGTGGTCCCTCTCTTTAAGAAGGGGGACCGGAGGGTGTGTTCCAACTATCATGGTATCACACTCCTCAGCCTTCCCAGTAAGGTTTATTCAGGTGTACTGGAGAGGAGGCTACGCCGGATAGATTCAGGAGGAACCGTGTGGTTTTCGTCCTGGTCGTGGAACTGTGGACCAGCTCTATACTCTCGGCAGGGTCCATGAGGGTGCATGGGAGTTTGCCCAACCAGTCTACATGTGCTTTGTGGACTTGGAGAAGGCATTCGACCGTGTTCCTCGGGAAGTCCTGTGGGGAGTGCTCAGAGAGTATGGAGTATCGGACTGTCTTATTGTGGCGGTCCTCTCCCTGTATGATCAGTGTCAGAGCTTGGTCCGCATTGCCGGCAGTAAGTCGGACACGTTTCCAGTGAGGGTTGGACTCTGCCAAGGCTGTCCTTTGTCACCGATTCTGTTCATAACTTTTATGGCGCAGTCAAGGCGTTGAGGGGTTCCGGTTTGGTGGCCGTGGGATTAGGTCTCTGCTTTTTGCAGATGATGTGGTCCTGATGGCTTCATCTGGCCGGGATCTTCAGCTCTCACTGGATCGGTTTGCAGCAGAGTGTGAAGCGACCGGAGTGAGAATCAGCACTTTCAAGTCCGAGTCCATGGTTCTCGCCCGGACAAGGGTGGAGTGCCACCTCCGGGTTGGGGAGGAGACCCTGCCCCAAGTGGAGGAGTTCAAGTACCTAGGAGTCTTGTTCACGAGTGATGGAAGAGTGGATCGTGAGATCGACAGGCGGATTGGTGCAGTGTCTTCAGTAATGCGGACACTGTATCGATCCGTTGTGGTGAAGAAGGAGCTGGGCCGGAAGGCAAAGCTCTCAATTTACCGGTCAATCTACGTTCCCATCTTCACCTATGGTCATGAGCTTTGGGTCATGACTGAAAGGACAAGATCACGGGTACAAGCGGCCGTAGAAGTCCGCTCTCTAAGGTAAATGCTGTACATTATCATTACATTACTTCTTCAATGTATCCATGAAAATATAAGAGGCTGCAGATGGTGTGTTTGACGGAAAAGGATATTCCTGTATAGGTCCGCTCTCTAGGGTAAATGCTGTACATTATTATTACATAACTTCATAAATTTATCAATGAAAATATGAAGAGGCTGCAGATGGTGTGTTTGACAGAAAAGGAGATACCGTAGAAATACGCTTGCTAAGGTAAATGCTGTACATTATTATGACATTAATTCATCAATTTATCCATGAAAATAAAAGAGGCTGCAGATGGTGTGTTTGACGGAAATGGAGATTCCTGTATGGGTCCGCTCTCTAAGGTAAATGCTGTACATTATTATGACATTACTTCATCAATTTATCCATAAAAATATGAAGAGGCTGCAGATGGTGTGTTTGACAGAGAAGGAGATACCGTAGAAGGTAAATGATGTACATTATTACAAAACTTCATAAATTTATCCATGAAAATATTAAGAGGCTGCAGATGGTGTGTTTGATGGAGAAGGATATATTGTAGAAGTTCTATTGTATTGTTTTCATACAATAGCTCGGTTTAGCTCAGTTGGTAGAGTGGCCGTGCCAGCAACTTGAGGGTTGCAGATTCGATTCCCGCTTCTGCCAACCTAGTCACTGCCATTGTGTCCTTGGGCAAGACACTTTACCCACCTGCTTCCAGTGCCACCCACACTGGTTTGAATGTAACTTAGATATTGGGTTTCATAATGTAAAGCGCTTTGAGTCACTTGAGTAAAAGCGCTATATAAATATAATTCACTTCACATTCCTTGCTTTTTATTGTTTAAAAAGCATGTTAAATGAACAAATGTGCTGTTTAATGGCAGCAAACGGCAATCAAATTGATTTCAATTTGTTTGGTAATAAAATAAATTTTTTGAGGTACAAAGCTGCTTTCCCTCCCGCTTCTCCCTCACCTGCATGTTTTCCGTGGCGTCGCCCAGCAGGCCGCCGAAGGTGATGGCGTTGGTGACGGTGCCCAGGTAGATGAACAAGATGGTGGACAGCGACTGAATGTGCAGCGCGTCGTAGAAGTCGCTGGCGTAGAATGGCAGCTTGCGTTTGACGTCCAGGATGAGACCGCCGCAAAACCTGAGCGACACGACATTCACGCTTACAAGACTCTTTCTTTACCAAAGGTTGTTTTTTTGTTTGTTTGTTTTTTTTTTACTTTCTTGTGCATTGGAGCTCCTCGCCAATCTGGTGACCTCCTCCCCCGCCGTGACCTGCATCGTGGGGGGCGTCGCCGTTCATCGGAGGGGGTTCTAAGCCAGAATATTGGTTCTTTCTGGGGAAGAAACACAACAAAAACAACACAATCACACATACAGCTCGACAACAGGCCAATAAAGGCTTTTTTTAAATTATTATAACCATTATGAACTCTTAGTGGTAATTTAATGTATTCCTAATGATATACTATACAATATATTTTTTATACAGTAAAAATTCGATTTAAAAAATATTTCTACTGATATAAAATATATTTTTTATTTAAAACATGACCAGCAACCAGAACCTTTATAAGAACCAGTGCCACATCAGTTCTTGTTTTACTACTGAAGCAATAGGGATGTGACTAACAACAACAACTCACCATTTGATTCAATTCAAATGCGATTCTTGGGGCGACATTTGATTCACAATCAATTCTCGATTTTTAAACAAATGTTCACGATATACAGTATATTCTGGTATTAAAATGATAATAAAAACCTTTTTTAAAACAGAGTACAGGTTAGAAAAAAGCTCATCTTGGCTGCTGACATATAAACACGTACAGCGGAAATAGCCTAAAAAGTGTCTGTTTTAAAATCAATTAAAACACACACACACACACACACACACACATATATATATATATATGTATATTTATATATATACATACACACACATACCTACATACATATGTACACATACATACATACATATATACCCACACACACATATATACATACCATATATACACTAGAGATGCGCGGTTTGCCGTCTCATCCGCGGAGTCCGCGGGTAAACCGCGGGCCGGGCGGTTTACCCATAAACGCAACACAACAAATACCCATAATCCTTTGTATTCATGACACTTCCTGACTATTTTATACACCCCAATGCCCCCCCAACCCCTCCCGTGCGTCAGTAAGCTGGGCGGGGTTGGGGGCGCGGGGGTGTGAAATCTATTCAGGATGTGTCATGAATACAAAGGATTATGGGTATTAGTTGTGTTGCGTTTATGTTGTGTTACTGTGAGGATGTTCTCCCGAAATGTGTTTGTCAATCTTGTATTGTGTGGCTTCATAGCGTGGCGCATATTAGTAAGTGTTAAAGTTGTTTATATCACAACCATCAGTGTACTCTGCATCCCCCAGTATACCTTTTAATCTCATACGTGTGATTGCGGAAGCTGCACACATGTTGCTGGACCTACAATCGGTTCGGAGTCTTGTAGGAGTCTTTCAATGCATATTTGTACGTGCTATCGTCATGTGATGAAGATAGCGTCATTAGCATTAGCTATATGCTAACACATTCACGAGTGTCTGTTTTGGTATTAGTAACTTACAATGGCATTCTTTTGAGTTTTGTAAATTCACCAAAACCTCGCAGAGGAATTGTTCAGTCTGTTTAGCTGATTGGAGAGCTAACCTTCCGCAGCTGGCGCAGCTACCATGAATTGATTAACGTGGACCCCGACTTAAACAAGTTGAAAAACTTATTCGGGTGTTACCATTCAGTGGCGAATTATACGGAATATGTACTGTACTGTGCAATCTACTAATAAAAGTCTGAATCAATCAAAAAAGATGGTGGGTCCTTGACGATGACTTGTGTTTTGTTTGATCAGCTGTTTTACTGCCTTGTTTGAGACACTGTTTGGGAACAATTAAGGTTGGCAAATAAACATTTACAGAATCTTTCTATCTGCAGCTTATACTCCAGTGCGGCTAATATATGTAAACATATTTATTTCTTCTAAAGTTCTGTAGGTGCGACATAAATACTGATGCGCTCTATAGTCGGAAAAATACAGTAGTACTGTATATTGCAAGAATCAAGTTGAATGAAGAATCAATTCGGAATCGAATCATCTCAAGAATCGGAATTGATTGAATTGTGAGTAAGATAAAGATTGTTATCTGTAATTTTTGTACATATTTAGCAAAACGTCTTTTTGCTCTATATCTACATGAGGCAACATTTGACACAACGACAGTAAAAAGTCGGCAAATGTTAAGTCATTTCCGACCTCTTATCGGAGGAAGGCAGCGACTTGGGCGGCTCTATCCTGATGTCGGGGTCCCACTCGCCGGGGGGCAGGACGATGACCTCGTCCAGGAACTCCTCGATCCCAGCCAGCAGGTCCTGCCTGTGCTTGGCTTTGTAGGCGATGTCGTGGAACACCTGCACGTGGAGCGACAGTTGGAATTCTTGAGTCACCGACATGCAAATCTACCCCCCGAGGGGCCGGTATGCAAACAAATTCGTCTGTCGGCGTGTCACCGTGGACTCCAGCACGTGATAAGGCGAGGAAGGGGGGTAAAGTTTAACCGGAGGAAACCCTGGAAAAAGTACACTTCCTGTTGTCCTTCTATGTTGACACATGCCGAGGATTCTGGGAAAAAGCAAGAGGCCTGTGGGAACTTGACAGCCAGGTGTTCTGTTAACATTCCTGCCGAAGAGGCGCCAAGCGCGACGGAACACACTTTTTTTTCCCCAAACGGTCATAATGCGGACTTTTGTGCGTCACACTCGGGGAGGTTTTTATTCATTTTCATCCACCCCGAAATGGTTGACTACCTGAGAGTCACGAAAATAAATTAAAAATGTTAGCGTTGTAAAGATTGTATGAACTAAGGAGGGGTCTTACAGCCCTAAAGTCTTTATGTTGCAGTGCCGTAATGACATACATTCCAAAGATTCTAATTTGCCTCCTGAAATGTGCAACATTTCTCAACGAGCTATTGCAAGCAATTTTGGGATTTCACCATCTAAGGTCCGTAATATCATCAAAAGGTTCTGAATCTGGAGGAATCGCTGCACGTAAGCGGCAAGGTGGAAAACCAACATTGAATGCCCGTGGCCTTCGATCCCCAGGCGGTACTGCATCAAAAACCGACATCGGTGTGTAAAGGATATCTCCACTAGGTCTCAAGAACACTTCAGAAAACCACTGTCAGTAACTACAGTTTGTCGCTACATCTGAGAGTCATGAAAACCAATTAAAATTGTTCTTTGCTACTAGATCAAAAAGTGTGTAAAGGATATCTCCACATGGGCTCAGGAAGACTTCAGAAAACCATGGTCAGTAACTACAGTTCATGGCTACATCTGAGAGTCATGAAAACCAATTAAAATTGTTCCTTGCTACTGCATCAAAAAATGTGTAAAGGATATCCCCACATGGGCTCAGGAACACTTCAGAAAACCGCTGTCAGTAACTTCAGTTGGTCGCTACATCTGAGTCATGAAAATCTATTAAAATTGTTAGCGTTGTAAAGACTGTATGAACTGAGGAGGGGTCTTACGGCCTAAAGCCTTCATAGCCTTACATGTTGCAGTGCCGTAATGACATACATTCCAAAGATTCTAATTTGCCTACTGAAATGTGCAACATTTCTCAACAAGCTATTGCAAGCAATTTTGGGATTTCACCATCTAAGGTCCGTAATATCATCAAAAGGTTCTGAATCTGGGGGAATCACTGCACGTAAGCGGTAAGGTCCAAAACCAACATTGAATGCCCGTGACCTTCGATCCCTCAGGCAGTACTGCATAAAAAACCAACACCGGTGTGTAAAGGATATCGCCGCATGGGCACAGGAACACTTCAGAAAACCACCGTCAGTAACTACAGTTGGTCGCTATATCTGAGAGTCATGAAAACCAAATAAAATTGCTCTTTGCCACTAGATCAAAAAGTGTGTAAAGGATATCTCCACATGGGCTCAAGAACACTTCAGAAAACCACTGTCAGTAACTACAGTTGGTCGTTACATCTGAGAGTCATGAAAACCAATTCAAGTTGTTAGCGTTGTAAAGACTGTATGAACTGAGGAAGGGTCTTGCGGCCCTAAAGTCTTTATAGCCTTACATGTTGCAGTGTCGTGATGACATACATTCAAAAAAATCTACTTTGCCTCCAGAAATTTCTCAATAAACTATTGCAAGCAATTCAGGGGTTTCTCCATCTACGGTCCGTAATATCATCAAAAGGTTCAGAAAATCTGGAGAAATCGCTGCACGTAAGCGGCAAGGTCGAAAACCAACATTGAATGCCCGTGACCTTCGATCCCTCAGGCGGTACTGCATCAAAAACCGACATAGGTGTGTAAAGGATATCTCCACATGGGCAGAGGAACACTTCAGAAAACCACTGTCAGTAACTACAGTTCGTCGCTACATCTGAGAGTCATGAAAACCAATTAAAATCGTTCTTTGCTATTCCATCAAAGTGTGTAAAGGATATCGCCACATGGGCTCAGGAACACTTCAGAAAACCACTGTCAGTAACGACAGTTCGTCACTACATCTGAGAGTCATGAAAACCAATTAACATTTTTCTTTGCTACTGCATCAAAAAGTGTGTAAAGGAAATCTCCAAATGGGCACGGAAACACTTCAGAAAACAACTGTCAGTAACTACAGCTGGTCGCTACATCTGAGAGTCATAAAAATCTATTTAAATTGTTAGCGTTGTAAAGACTGTATGAACTGAGGAGGGGTCTTACAGTCCTAAAGTCATTATAGCCTTACATGTTGCATTACCGTAATGACATACATTCCAAAGATTGTAATTTGCCTCCTGACATGCGCAATATATCTCAACGAGCTATTGCAAGTAATTTAGGGGTTTCTCCATCTACGGTGCATAATATCATCAAAAGGTTCAGAGAATCTGGAGAAATCACCACAGGTAAGCGGCAAGGTCAAAAACCAACATTGAATGCCCGTGACCTTCGATCCCTCAGGCGGTACTGCATCAAAAACCGACATAGGTGTGTAAAGGATATCTTCACATGGGCAAAGGAGAGTCATGAAAACCAATTAAAATCGTTCTTTGCTATTCCATCAAAAAGTGTGTAAAGGATATCTCCACATGGGCTCAGGAACACTTCGGAAAACCACTGTCAGTAACTACAGTTCGGTGCTACATCTGAGAGTCATGAAAACCAATTAAAATTGTTCTTTGCTACTGCATCAAAAAGTGTGTAATGGATATCTCCATATGGTCACAGAAACACTTCAGAAAACCACTGTGAGTAACTACAGTTGGTCGCGACATCTGAAAGTCATGAAAACCAATTAAAATTTTTACCGTTGTAAAGACTAAGAACTGAAAAAGGGTCTTACGGCACTAAAGTCTGACTACTGAGCTAAAAGCACAGGAAATCATGTATTCATTCATTTTAATTCTTTTTAACTGGATATTTTTGCATTGTTGATTAAAATCATGATTTTATTATTTTTTTCGAACCGTGTGGGAGGTTGGGGTCGTTGACATTTTGAGGGGGTCGCCCAAAACTCGTTGAGCCCTTATTCTCTTTTCTCATGCCTCATGCTAAGAATCGAACGCCAGTCAACAAAACGGCGCGACCAAACTTGATAGTTGATACTGCTACCTGATTGGCTGTTAGTGTGCAACTCCCACTGCTTTGCTCGGTTACCAGAGAGCGACCAGCTTTGTTCACGCAACCAATCTTGCGTCGCGACTTCCGCTTTCTTCTGACCGAGAAGAAGAATCTGACGTTTTAGCGAACGCATTTTTTTACTGATATCGATTTCGTGTCTACGGTGAATTTTAATAATGTCGTTTTATCACCCAGGCAAATGGACATAATTTATATTGTGTATTACATACCGTATTTTTCTGATTATAACACGCACTTGAAATCCTTTCATTTTCTAAAAACTCAAGAGTGCGCCTTATAACGCAGTGCGCCTAATGTATGGAATCATTTTGGTTGTGCTTACCAACCTCAAAGATATTTTATTTGGTAAATGGTGAAATGATAAGTGTGACCAGTAGATGACAGTCACACATAAGAGATATGTGTATACTGCAATATGATGGCAGTTACACATAAGAGATATGTGTTGACTGCAATATGACTCAAGTAAACGACACCACAATGTTACATGTTCCAATGACAATATAGAACATTACACTCAAACATCTATCAAAATGTTTTAGTACAACTTTGGTAAGCTATGAAGCCGCACCGCTTGATGGATTGTACGGTGCTTCAACATACCATTATTATGTTGTGTGTATAAGGTAAGACATATTATCTGGTGTTTTGTTTCGCAATATAATGCAAAAGCAACTTTTCTTACCTTCTGCTAACTGTTGACGATCTGCCTAAGTCCTGAAAATTTGCGCGATTCCGCCTTTGGAGTCCGTGACGACACCGAAGTCGATAATTTTCTTCTTTTTCTCTATCTTGTTGTAATGGGACATTCATCCTCCGTTGTTGCGATTTCTAATACAAAGTAGTGTAAAGTTCTTACTTATATCTGTCATTAAACTCGCTATAAAAGCTTTAAAACATACCGGTTTAGTGAGTTTACATTATCCACCCAAGAAACTGTGGTTATTAGAGTTCCGGCCAGGCGGTTTTTCACGAGACACATTTCTGGCCTTGTTGCACTAGTGAGCCATGGATGAAGAGATGCTGCTCCGTGATTGATGTAAGTCAAGTCTGAATGTCATTAAAACAGTTAGCTCCACCTTTTGACACTTCTTCCACTCCCGTCCTTGCACGCTACACCGCTACAACAAAGATGATGGAGAAAAGACGCTGCCGAAGGTGAGCCACGTAAATAAGACCGCCCACAAAACGGCGCATCCTGAAGCGACTGTGCACCTCTTGTAGGAAAATAAACCTGGCTAGACACGCTCATCGGCAGTGCGCCTTATAATCCGGTGCGCCCTATGGGCCGGAAAATACGGTCCATCACTATTGACCAAAGTGGCTATTCTCCAACGATATTCAGAAGCAAACAGGTGGTTCACAGACCTCGTCAGACATCAGGGTGGCGATAGATCTCCCAATCTCATGGTAGGACTTTGCTTTCCCCTTTGGACCCAGGAGCACGAAGAGGAACCTGCGAGGGAACGTCTGCTTAGCACAGCGACCGACACGACTATTTTGGTTTTCTGCGTCTTACCTTGTGGGGACCGGGACCTCGGTGAGCGCCCCCAGCATGACGGCGTTCTGCAGGCGGACAAACGCCACAAAGGGAGTCTCTAGGAAGTCCACCTCGCCGACCAGCACATTGGACGCCTCGGCATCGCGGGGTAGCTTCTTCATGAACTTGTTCTTCAGCTGAACGCACGCACAACGCCGTTACAGCGACAAACAAGTGTGAAACATACTAACAAAAGTTGTTTGGTGTTAACGGCAATAATTATAAACAAATCTATAATGAGCTTTGCCTAAGAGAAGAGGCTCTCAGATTTATTTTTGTGAGATATATATAGGGCAGGGGTCGGGAACCTTTTTGGCTGAGAGAGCCATAAAAGCCAAATATTTTAATAAGTATTTCCGTCAGAGCCAAATAATATATATATATTTTTTAAGACTGAATACAACTAAATGTGCACATTTTTAAGTAACACCAATATTTTTAGAGTATAATAAGTCTCTTATTCTTTTTAATAACATTGTTATTCTGAAGCTAACCAACAATAAATAAAATACTTCTTAACATTAATGCAACTTCTTGAATAGGTGCGGTAGCAACCGAATGGATGAATTAAAATGCATGAGAATGTTTTATATTTTGAACGTTATTTTTGACACTGTGATTATCAGCGGAATTATTCATTACTTACCGTGTTAAGCGATGTTAGCTAAGATTTATCCAAGAGCCAGGTGCAGTCATCAAAAGAGCCGCATCTGGCTCTAGAGCCATAGGTTACCTACCCCTGATATAGGGGGTACCAGGGGGTGTATATTGTAGCGTCCCGGAAGAGTTAGTGCTGCAATGGGTTCTGGGTATTTGTTCTGTTGTGTTTATTTTGTGTTACGGTCCGGATGTTTCCCGAAATTTGTAATTCTTGTTTGGTGTGGGTTCACAGTGTGGCGCATATTTGTAACAGTGTTAAAGTTGTTTATACGGCCACCCTCAGTGTGACATGTATGGCTGTTGACCAAGTATGCGTTGCATTTCCTTATGTGTCTGAAAAGCCGTTATGTGATTGGGCCGGCACGCAAAGGCAGTGCTATAAGGTTTATTGGCGCTCTGTACTTCTCCCTACGTACAGCAGCGTTTTAAAAAGTCATATATTTAACTTTTTGAAACAGATACCGATAATTTCCGAACCGATACCGATCATTTCCGTTATTTAATTTTATAGCATTTATCGGCCGATAAAATCGGCAGCCCGATATTATCGGACATCTCTAATTACATTTTGTTCTACAAAATGTTACATTGTTGTATGTGATACATTGCATCTATTAAGTCAGACAAGAGCTGCAGTGTGTGTGTGTAAAAAGTACACAATAGTGCTCATTTGCATTTAAGCCACAGACACCAACGAGCCGTTTTAGGATGTCGAAAAAATTCACAATATCAAAGCGTTATTTTGGACAAAAAAGCTATCGTGGGATCCTTGCTGGAAAATAAACAACATGAGCA